>NW_028133705.1:20000-33239 GCF_964662115.1 Mustela nivalis | reverse complement strand
GCAAGAATAGCAAGTGACCATATATGGGGTCTTTCTTTCTTTCTTTCTTTTCTGCTTTGATGGAGCTTTTTACAAGGACTTTTAGATTGAACTTTTTTCTTTTTAAAAGATTTTATTTTATTTATTTGAGCGGGGTGGGGGTGGGGGGGACACAGCGGAAGGAGAGGGAGAGGGAAAAGCAGACTCCCCCCGAAGGCAGATGCTTAACGACTGAGCCACCCAGGCTCCCCTAGATTGGACCTTTAAGTGCCTGTTTAAATCCAGGAGCCAAGCCCAAAATTTCCCACCAGATTCGCCTGCAAAATCTGCAGATTTGGGTGAATTCCTCTTTTCCTGAGGCCCTCCAAATTTCCTGAAGTTCCTGCATCGCCATGAGGTGGCACTCTTTACTCAACTGTTAAGGCTAAGGCGACTTCTGTCAGCAAGGTTAACAGGCCAACATTTCCAAGGGGCTTTATGGATCCATAAAGTCAATGAGACCTTTTTAAGCTGTCTCATCATATCTGAGTCTACGCATGTGTCTCTGAAAGATGATATTCCAGGGGCACCTGGTTGGTTCAGTCAGTAGAGAGCAGGACTCTTGGTCTCAGGGTTGTCAGTTCGAGCCCCACGTTCGGTGTAGAGATTACTTAAAAAATAAAAATCTGTTGGGCGCCTGGGTGGCTCAGTGGATTAAGCCTCTGCCTTCGACTCAGGTCATGATACCGGGGTCCTAGGATGGAGCCCTGCATTGGGCTCTCTGCTCAGCAGGGAGCCTGCTTCCAGCTCGCTCGCGCGCGCTCTCTCTCTCTCTCTCTCTCTCTCCCTCTCTCCCTCTCTCCCTCTCTCCCTCTCTCCCTCTCTCCCTTTCTCTCCCACCACCCCACCCCTCTCTTTGGTAAAAAACTAAAATCTGCAAAATGAAATGAAATGAAATGAAATGGGGGGGGCGGGAAAAAAGAATAAAAGCTGATTATCTGTATTGCATGTGGCATTGTGGGCTCCAAAACTATGTCTCTTTAAAATAAAACCAACAACCTTGAATTGGCTTTAAAGCCAAAAAAGTCGCACCTGTGTCCACTAAAAAAAGTCAGTCAGTTGTTTCCCCACTCTCAGGCTCCTGTGGGGAAGTCTGAAGTGGGCTGTTTAGGTCCAGGGGAGCACTCGGGCCCCTCCCTGCTGATTTGCAAGATGCTCCAATTTAGACCTCAGAAGGAGTTGGCCCAAGGGCTTGGAGTGACTTTTGTTCCTTGATAGCGAGGCGGGGGAGGCGGGGGAGGGGGGGGAGGAGGGAGGAGGAGGAGCCGCCGCCCCCGCCCCCGCCGCCGGAGGCACCTGGGATGGCAAAGGAGTTGACCACTCCAGCCACACCCCCAGCGTGCAGAAAAGGGTGTGTGTGTGGGGGGGGGGGGGGTGTCTCGCGGCGGAGGTGAAGGCGGGGCAAGGGAGCCGCTGGCAAGGCCCGGGGCAGATTTAAAGTTTTGGACTAATCTTTTTTTTTTTTTTTTTTTCTTTTTTCTTTTCTTTTCCCGTTTGGCCTCTGCCTGCCTCCGCCTCCGCCTCCGCCTCCGCCTCCGCCTCCGCCTCCGCCTCCGCCTCCGCCTCCGCCTTCATCTCGTTCTGTAAAATAGGCTTTATCTGTAGTTGCTTTTCAGCCCCCTGGGAGTCAGTGGGTTGGGCATCAATCAGTTCAGGTGTGTGTACTTGGGGAGGAGGAAGTGGGGAGGGGAGTGGATTTCGGATTTCTAGTGTAGGTCCGCCCATCTTCCTCCACTTCCTCATTCTTTTGACTATTGGGAAGTGGGGGTGGGGGGGGCAGGTGTGTTCCATTTTTGTCTATCCTTCTCTCTCTGGACCATCGATTGGGGCCCTTTCCTTGAGGCATCTTTCCGAGGGAGCGACAATCCCTCTGAATGTAGGGGATGTCATCCCAGATCATGTGACCTGAAAAACATTCGGGCTTGTTCTTACCATGCCCGATTTTTACAGGTGCCTCCTTTAGACTCAGTAAAAAAATCAAGAGTTCCTTTGCAAATGGATGTTAGCAAAAGCGTCCTGAGGGAGAGAAAACATCTCAGATGTGTAACGCATAGGGACACATAGATACAAACAAGATGCAAACAACTTCTAGCCTTTGTTTCAGTCTTACTTGTGGAGAGGTCATGAAAGACCAGAGGCTCAAAATCCACCCCTTGGCTGAAAACAAATCCAAGTGCAACATAGCATGGCCACCTATGGATCCCATCCATCAGTTGTTTTCCATTTCCAATCAAAACACGGCAGGTTCTGTGCAACAGCTGCAGCAACAGCTGCAGCAAGAAACAAACCAAATGAAGACCAGAGCATCTCCCTGAGCGTTGGGTCCTCCCCAAAAGCTGGGCCTTCACTGATGGAACTAAACGGGCTTCCCAGTTTCTAATAGCTTAGTCTCCTAGCAGCCTTCCTCTACTTGTGCACGCAATTCAAACGTGTCGAAAGAAGCCCACTTGGGCCATCTGAGACTCATGGTACCCTGAAATGGTTCTGTTTATGCATTTGACAGAGAGAAACAGCGAGGGAGGGAAACGAGCAGGGGCAGGGAGAGTGGGAGAGGGAGAAGCAGGCTTCCCGCTGAGCAGGGAGCCAGATGAGATGGGGGCCCGGGGTGGGGGTGGGTGCGCGCGCGCGCGCGCGCGCGCGCGCACACACACACAGGATCCCAGGTGCCCGAGATCATGACCTGAGCCTATGGCAGACCCTTAACGCCTGAGCCACCCAGGTGCCCCTGGGTTACTGTTTCTTAAGCGCTTCACATTCCAAAGAACCTGTGTGCCAAAGCGGTATGGGAGCGGGAGCGGCGGCACACAGGAGACCCGTTCTCTCCCTAAGCTACAAAAAGCTCAGGGTCCCCTGGTTGGTTCTCCATAGAGCGCACTGATTCTTAGATCTGAGTCCGGAGTTCCAGCCCCACCCCGGTTGTAGAGATCACTTCCACAAGGACCAAAATAGCAATGAAGAGCTCGATAAACACCGTGCATGGCCTCTGCTGCTCTGCCTACTTGGGCTCTCTTTCTCGCTGTCAAATGCAGAAGTAAAATCTTTAAAATGAAAGAAAGAAAGAAAGAAAGAAAGAAAGAAAGAAAGAAAGAAAGAAAGAAAGAAACATCCTTTTTTCTTTCTTTCTTTCTTTCTTTCTTTGAGAGAGAGAAGAGAGGGGGACACACAAACACACACACGTGTGTATATATGTATGTGTGTATACACACATATGTGTGTGTATACACACACGCACGCACACACATATGTGTGTGCGTGCACACACATGCACGCACACATATATTCTGCGCGTGCAGAAGCAGGGGAAAGGGCAGGCAGAGGGAGAGGGAGAAGTAGGCTCCCTGCTGAGCAAGAAGCCTGATGTGGGACTTGATCCCAGGAACGTGGGATCATGACCTGAGCCAAAGGCAGACGCTTAACCTTAAGGGACTAAGCCGCCCAGGTACCCTGTGAGTGACATTCTTATCTTCAAGGACGGGAAGTTGAGAATGGAAAGGAGAATTCTGGACAAACTGATCTTGTTTGTTTGTTTCTTTCTTTCTTTCTTTCTTTCTTTCTTTCAGATCTGTATGTTCCTTTAGCCTCCCCACGTAGGTTAGTTACTCTTCCACAATCGCCTCTTCTTGTTCAACTCAATATACCAGCAACTAGGATTTGCTCCTTCTCAGGGTCTTGGTTTCCTTAGGAGGGCTTTGTCATGTGACACTTTCAGGGAACAAATTTGTAGGCTCCTTTTCCTGTTACTCCGTCTCATGTCAATGTCATCCTTAGGGTCTGCCACAAACCCTGAGGTAAAGGGTGTGCCCCGGTGACGTCTTCCTTTCCAGCATCTTTGAATTCTCCCTCCTTCATGACCTTGCTCAGCTCCCGCCCCCCTCCCATGCCAGAAATATGGGTGATGGCCTCTCAAAGCTAAGCATACTCTTACCGTACGACACGGCAATCTTGCTCCTTGGTATGTATCGATGACCCAAATGAGTTGAAAACTGAGGTCTGCACAGAAACCTACACGCAGACGTTCACGGCCCCTTCACTCGTAATGGCTTGAACCTGGAGGCAATCCAGAAGTCCCGCAGGAGGAGAATGGATACAGAGAGTGGGGTACATCCAGGCCATGAACTAAATGGTTTTCGGGGCTTTGGAAAGAGATGAGCGAGCTATGGAGCTATGGGGAGCTGTGGGGAGCCAGGCAGGGAAACTTCCGTGTGTATTCCTGACTGAGAGAAGCCAATCAGAAGAGGTGCACCTACCTCACGGCTCCAACTCAATGTGACATGCTGAAGGAGGCCAGACTGTGGAGAGGGTCACGAGATCAGTCGGCTGGAGAGCAGAATATGAACTGTAGTGGACAGCGTCATAGACGGACAGGTGTGTGGAGAGGGTTTCTCCCCCTCTTTGACCAGGTTTTGCTCCAAAGGAGTGCAGCCAAAATTGTAACCATAGGAGGCAGTGGGCTCCCCGAAAAATCTCAAGGAAAAGTACTGTAAGCAACAGGAATAGCTATTGGTCAGGCTCTAAAGGAAAGGGTGGAGAGATTCAACCAGTTGGCCTGAAAGTTGGCGATAAATGTCTTCTCCCAGAATATGGAGGCCTCGGGGTAGTTCTAGATGATGTGGACTATTTTCTTACTTAGAGACCGTGACATTCTGAGAAAATATATAGACTGTAATAAATCATTATTGCAATGGCATCTCGTGAAACTACTCAGTCCACTGAAGTTGTGAAATCTTGCCTCGTGTTAGTAATTTCCATGTCTGTCTTTCATAATAAGCCAATGATATTCAAACTAGTGATAAGGAAGGTAAGAAGTCAGGCAGGCAGGCAGGCAGGGAAAAAGGGAAAACAAAGATCTGTCGGCTGCAGGGGTTTTGGCAGGGGTGGAGGGTGCCTGTTGGGGGGCGGGGGGAGGGTGCGGGTGGGTAGGTGGGTGGGTAGAGTGACTAGGCAGAGCACAGAGGATTTTTAAGGCGGTGGAACTATTCAGAGTGCTACGATGGTGGTAAGATACTTTTGTCGAAACCCAGAGAAGGGGGGCGCCTGGGTGTCTCAGTGAGTCAAGTCTCTGCCTGTGGCTCTGGTCATGATCTCCGGGTCCTGGGATCGAGCCCGGTATTGGGCTCTCTGCTTGGCGGGGAGCCTGCTCCCCGCCCCCCCCCCCCACTTATGATCTGTGTGTCTGTCTGTCTCTCTCTCTGTCAACTAAATAAATAAATAAAGTCGTTATAAAAAGGAAAACAAAACCCCAGAGAATGGATAACGCCAAGAGTGGACTCTCGTGTAAACTCTGGGCTCTGAGTGGCTGATGATGATGTCACAGTGTGGATGAGCAGGTGTCCTGTAGGTACTGGCCGTATTCTCCAGTGAATTTGGCTGTGAACCCAAAATCGATCAAAATAAGTAAGTAAGTAAGTAAGTACGTAAGTACGTAAATAAATAAATAATTAGAAACAAAGCCCCATTAAACGCGAGCGCACGCGCACACACACACACACACACACACACACGAAGGAACAAACACAAAAACCGGACAGACAGGCAGACCGGATGTGGAGCTGCCTGGGAAATGGTCAAGAAAGAATTGCAGAGATGTGTTTGGTGCAAAAAGGTGCTTTTAGGACAGCACGGGGACAGGACCTGTGGGCAGAAAGAGCTGTGCTGGGATTGTGAGGGGTCACTGGTGGTACGGTTTCCAGTTAGTGGAGGTTAGGGATAAGGTAAGTCTCCCAGGAATGTGTGTATGCTGCGAGCAAGGTCTCCGAGACCTTGCAGGGCTACGTACTGTCAAGGTGAGGTGAGTCCCTCTTGTTTTAGCAAAGCATTAGTCATGAGACCCTTTAGATGTGTGTCTGTGGGCCACGTGTTGGAAGAGGGATGTTAGCATCTCGTGGGCATTTGTGGCTATCGGAGTGAAGTGACACGCACTAGAGCAAATCCTCACGGGTAAAACATTGAACAGAATCCTTGAGGGAGTTGTAGGGGTGTTATACCCTGTATGTGTGTCAGGGATTCATCAGCGGGTTACAAGTTGCCTCATTTCTCTTGCCTTGGCTCTCTTCATCTGGTCTGAGTGACGTTCCAGGTGGGCATTCTTGCTGCTGGGGTGTGGGTGTGGGTGTGGGTGTGGGTGGGGGTGGGGGGGGCTGCTGGTGGTGGTGGTGGTGTTTGGTAGTGGTGGTGGTGGACACACATTATCCTCTACCTGCTTAGGGTCTGTGGCTGGGCCTAGGATGTTGTCCGACAGAAGAGCTTCCCTAGAGAAGGGCATCCAACTGTGGGCAGGTGTTTGCCTGCACAGGGGTGCCTTCACAAGGGCCTAAAGACAGGGACTCGAGGGGTGCCTGGGTGTCTGGGTGTCTGGGTGGGTTGGGCCTCCGCCTTCCAGGTCATGATCTCATGATCTCCGGGACCTGGGATCGAGCCCCGTGTCGGGTTCTCTGCTCAGTGGGGAGCCTGCTTCCTCCTCTCTCTCTCTCTCTCTCTCTCTGCCTGCCTCTCTGCTTACTTGTGATCTCTCTCTGTCAAATAAATAAATAAATAAAATCTTAAAAAAATAAAATAAAAGAAAGGAAGAAAGAAAGACAGACAGACAAGACAGGGACTCGATCCACTCGTGAAGAACGGACGAGAAAAAAAGGGGTTTGGGCAAGGGGCAGGCAGCCCCTTGGAAAAGACAGCCCCGGGAAGATGGGGGTGGGGGTGGGGGTGGGGCTGGGGCTGGGGCTGGGGCTGGGGCTGGGGCTGGGGCTGGGGCTGGGGCTGGTTGAAGAAGTTTCATCGATGTGGACGGTTCAGACCCTAATTCTCCGGCTCCCCTTTCCTGTCTCTGGTGATGGAGGATGCCTTTCTGCTTCCTGGTTCTAGGGAAGGTACCTTTCACATGGGAGTTGGCTCTCTTGGTCTCGTGAAGACCAGAAGGGCCGGCATATCCTTCTTGTAGGTGCTGTGTCTTCAAGGAGTTGAATTTGAGATAACCGACGTGCCACAGTGGGCACCTTTGAGGGGTGACATGTTCTGGTTTCCTTCAGGGCAGTCTACCCAGACTCAAGTGGCTCACGGGTCCTTGTTCCTCGGGAATCCCTCTCCCCATCCCTGGTCCTGCTATTGCTGGCTCCTTTCTTTCCGGCCATTCCCGAGGCTCTTCCACAGCGGCAGCGTGCCTGCGCATAGGCTCCTTGGCCTGGGTGTTAAAAAGAAGATCGGAAGGTTCCCTGCCGTTCGACCCTGGGCCCTGCAGAGTTTGTCCTTGATATGGTTCTTCTGTATTTTTTAATCGCCTCTGGGATGATCAGGGATGGACTCTCTGCCTCTCAAACCCAGACTCCATGTCCATTTGGAAGTAGACATTAAAACTGCCTCGCTGGTTTTCTGAGTCGGGGGCCTTGTATTAGACACGACCTGCTCGAAGGGACCTGACCCTAAAAATCTTGGTTTTCTTCCTTGCCTTTGGCCGTGTGGCAGACTTCCCATCTGAATGGATTGTACCCCGGTTCCCCTAGTGACCCAGATCCAACCTCCGGGAGCGTTTCCTCATTTTGTTTCTCTCTGAGCAACACCCTCCACCCCCCACCTCCCACTCCCGGCTGATCCCCCAGGCCTCTGTGTGTCCTTTGCTCTTGGGTCCTCTTCAGAGGGTGTTTCACAGAGCCTAGGTTTTTAATTTTGGGGACTTCCAACCCCTCCGTTTATTTTTTATTTTATTATTATTATTTTTTTTTACGGATCGCGCCTTTGGTGTCCAGTCTTAAACCCTCTTTGCCTGGCCCTAGATCCCCATCTCTCCCCCTAGAATCACCCCCCCCCCCCAACATGCACGCGTGCACACAGACACAGACACAGACACACACACACGCGCACACGCACACAGTCACGTGTGTTCCAGTGTTCTGTTTCCCATGGAAGTGTGAGATCCGTTTGGAGTTCACATTGATAGGAGGGGTGAGGTCTGGCTGTTTGGATAGAAGCTTTCTTCTTCCTTTTTTTCTCCTTCAAAAAGAATTTTGGTGCTGGTGGTAGGGAGGTAGGGAGGGAGGGAAGGAGGGAGGGAAGGAGGGAGGGAAGGAGTGAGGGAGGGCAGGCGGGTGAAGGAGCGAAGGAGCGAAGGATCCAGAAGGAGGGTCAGAGAGCAGGAGGGTGAGAAGCAGAGTCTCTGCTGAGTAGGGAGCCCCGATGGATGCGGGGCTCAATCCCAGGACCCGGAGATCATGACCTGAGCTGAAGGCAGAGACATTTCACCGACTGAGCCACTCAGGCGCCCCAGTTTTCTTTTCTTTCTTTCTTTCATTTTTTTCCTTCTTTTTTAAGATTTTATTTATTTATTTGACAGAGAGAGATCACAAGTAGGCAGAGAGGCAGGCAGAGTGAGAGGGGGGAAGCAGGCTTGCTGCTGAGCAGAGAGCCCGATGCGGGGCTCGATCCCAGGATCCTGGGATTATGACCTGAGCGGAAGGCAGAGGCTTTAACCCATTGAGCCACTCAGGTGCCCCCCAGTATTCTTGTTTCTTTGTCTGCCTTCTTGCCTGCGTGTTGGGCCTGTGGATGTCTGATGACTGACTGTCCTCTGATTTCGTGGGGAGGTGGGCCATGTTTCCTCCTTTGAATGGCCTTTGCGCATCGGTGTGTTATGCCCAAATTCCGAGACCCCCCCAAAGATGACCACCAGAGTCCAGAGTCAAAGCCAAACAGCAAGGGTTGTTTATTACGAGTTCGAACCCGGACCTCCGCGCACTGGTTGCCGGTGACGCTAAGAGGTCCTGAGCTCAGGATCACGGCACTTTTTATGCACTATTTTTGGGGAGGCAGGGACTTAGCATACATCATAGTATCTCCTAACAAATCACTACGTACCGCGGGAAAATCAAACAGCAACTTATCGCCCTCGCCCCGCAAGGACGACAAGAACCCCGGTTCCGATGCATCTTCTCTCTCTTTATTTCCGCAAGTCTACACACTTATATATGCTTACATGACCAATCAGCGAGCAGGGTACAGGAGGGAGCAAATCAGGCGGTGCACCTAAACGAACAACTTCGCTAGCAACCAATGCTGTTTACTTCCTCTTTGGGCGTTCCGCTTAGTCTCACGAGGCAATCCTAACCTGGCAACTAGCCAGGCGCCATCTTTTACTGGTGGAGGCCGCCCTGGCCAGGGGCCTGCCTCCGACAGCAACTCTCTCATATGACTGGCGCGCTACAGAGCCCGGGGGGGGGGGGGGGAGGCTGGGAACAGATTATTGGTTAGGTCAAAGGGCTGTCATTCTTCAAACTGCTTGGTGGGCACCGCTAGGGTATGTGTCACCTCTGGATTGGCTGGGGTCTCCCTGACAAGCCGCGGGGTGCCAGATGGTTGTTATCTCTTGCACCCAGAGCTGGGTGGGGGGTCCGGGACAGTCATTTTGTTACATCCAATTCTGGGTGGGGGTTTCTCTGGTGCCAGATGACTGTTATCTCTTGGCCCAAAGCCGGGTGGGGGTCCGGGAGCGGCCACTCTGCCAGGTTCAATTCTGGGCGTGGGTTGTGTGGTTACAGAGTGCTTATACAAAGTTTGCTGGTAATTTTCCATCTCCTCATGGGTTAGCAGGGGAAGGTGCAGAAGCAGAAATAGCGGTTATGGTTATAGTTTAGGCATCTCAGGTGGAACCTTTGTTGGGCTTGGGCATATCTGTTTGGGTATCTGTTCCGTTCCATCGATTCATTGATGGGCCGGCCATGTCTCTTTGTCTGCCAACATCACAGGGTTCCCATGGCCTCTACCAAAAAAAAAAAAAAATAAAATAAAATAAAAATAATAATAATAATAAAAAATAAAAAGGCATTCAACCAGGGTGATTTTATTTCTGATTTTTGTTTTGTTTTCCTATGTTGTGTTTGAAATCGACATAGCGATTCGAATGTCTTTGGCCTGTCAGCTCTGTACACCCACCCAGTGTGGCCCTGGAACTCAGGACCCCCACAGATCAAGAGTCGCCTTCCTCGGGGATCCTCTGGACCGAGCCAGCTAGGTGCCCTGAAAGACGTGTACTTGAATCACAGGTGTGAAGTCTGCGCCCATGAACTTTGCACTGGGAAACCTTATTTGGATCGTCGCACTCTTGGGGAAATACTGGTGAAAGAATGTTGTGTAGCTAACTACGGAGGAACTGACTTGGAAGGAAAACCTTTTTCAGTTTCTGGTGTTTGGTCAATTCTCTCGACTCAATAGGTGTCCAGCCTTCAGAATCACATTATTTGCTTGATTTCTCTCTTGTCTGCGTTTCCTCATTTACTTTTATAGTGAGTGCTCAGGGTTGATGCTTGACAGAGAACAGTTTTCATCCTGGGGTGTGTGTGTGTGTGTGTGTGTGTGTGTGTGTGTGTGTGTGTGTGTGTGTGGTGTGGGTAGTGGGGGGGGGGGGGCTCTTCCGGCGGCAGCGGCCCGGGCGCGTTTCCCAAGTCTCCTCTGGGTTGCTGGAGTCACGCCGTGCCCGCCGGGAGCTCCCGAGGCTGACGCCCGCCCCTCCGAAGTGGGCCGGGACACGAGATTGGGCGGTCTGGTGGCCGGCAGCGCGACTTGACTGCCCTGCGATCCGGGCCTGCCTCGGTGTCTTTCGTGGCGGTTGTCTTCCGCCACCTGGCGGCCGCTTTTATATAGCGTCTCCCCGCCGGAGCGTGGGCGACGTCGGCAAGGGATGGCATTTGGTGGCAGTCCCCGAGCTGCAGTTCCGGGAAGCCGGCGACACTAGAGGGAGCCTCCGGTTTTCTCTGGAGTGTCGGGGCGCAATCGGCTCGTGGGAGATTGAACCCTTAGTTTTTTGGGGAACTAGTGGTGCTCTAGCCTCGTCCTCTTCCTCCTCCTCCTCCTCCTCCTCGCTCTCCCGTAGAGGTGTCAGGGGCTGCCTCGAGGGGTGGACCAGCACCCCGCGGGTGCCCCCTCCTCCACCCCTGGCCGAACGGGAGAGGGTGTGCGTGTGCGGCACGAGGACGCCGTTGGGCGTGAGGCTCTGGCCGGTCGTCAGGCCTTCTGTGTCCCGCGTGTCCTGTGTCACACTCGGGTGGTTGGGGACCGGCGTGAGCCTCGCTGGGAAGCCCGTGGATGGCGCGATGGTTCCGTCCGCGGGCACGCGTGGGGTCCTGGTCGTCGCCCCCGATTTTCTCACCAAGTTTTCCGAGGCCCTCTGCGTAGGTGGGGACCGGATGGGACCGGATGGGATCAGACCAGACCAGGCCGCGCAGCGAGGGGAGGCACGGGCCGCGACTTCCGTGGAGGTCCGGCCATCGGGGGGCGCCTCCACGGGTCCGCCCCCTCTCCCAGTCCCAGCCGGGAGTCAGTGACCGTCCTGGGGCGGTCCTGAGGGCCGGGGCCGGTGGTGAGAGAGAGGAGGAGGCGAGCGCCGGCAGATCCCCCCCCCCCCCCCCCCGCAACAACTTGATTCTTCTCGAAGTCCCGACCTTGGGACGACAGGCGGACCAGGGGAGGAGCTAACCGGGCAGAGCCGGGCAGAGCCGGGCAGAGCCGGGCAGAGCCGGCCGGGGCCGCCCGGGCCAGCCCAGCCCAGCCCAGCCCACCCCGCTCCACGCCCCTCGCGTCGGCTGTCGGTCCCGGCTACCCCCTCCCCCACGCTCCCGGGGGTCGACCAGATGGCCCTAGGGGTTCCGTGGGGCGCACCCCCCCCCTTTCTTGGGGTGTGTGTGTGTGTGTGTGTGTGTGTGTGTGTGTTGTGTGTATAGGGTGATGGAGCGGTGTTTGGGGCCAGTGGCTGGGCCACGGTCCCACGAGGGCCCGGTGACCTGTGGCTAGGCCCCGCCTAATGGCGTGGCTATTTTGTCCCCTGAAAGGAGCACTTTTTGTTGCCAGGTAGGTGCTGACACGCTGTTTGAGTGACTTGCCTTAGAGATGTGGGCCTCTGGGTGCGTGCGGGGCTCCGGGCTTGGCCGTGGTGCCAAATCCGGCTCGGCCCTCGCTTGTTTGAGCTGTCCGCGTGGGCCTGTGCGCTGCCGGCTCTTGTTGCCCCCAGGTGGCCTGGGCTGTGGTGTCACCTCTGGTCTCCAGCACCCGAGGGCTGCGTGGGCAGGTGGCGTGGGTCCTTTACCCCGTGCACTCTGCGTTGCGGGCACCCGGCTGTGGCTGTGGCAACCCCCGTTCCGAACGTTCCGCAAGGCTCCGTGCCACGTGTCAGGCATTCTCCCTGGGTTGCCCGGCTGTTTGTGCCCTAGGTTCGAGGGGTGCCAGCGAGGCTGAAAAGCAGGCCCTTCTGGTTGATGTCCTCGCCGGGTGTTTCCCCCCTCTGGGGCCTCCTTGGGCACGTTTTCGCTGATCGATGTGGTGATGTCGTGTTCTCCTGGGCCGGGCCTAAGCCGCGTCAGACGAGGGACGGACATTCATGGTGAATGGGACCGTGCTTCTCGCTCTGCCCGCGGGGCCCTCGCTTCCTCCTCTTCTGCCCCCCGCTGTCGTGGGTGGTGTAGGGGGGAAGGGTGCGGGGGGGTGTGGGCTCCGGCCCGACTCCACTTTCCCACGGTTTCCGCCTCAGGGCGCCCGTGGGTGTGGGGCCCTCTGACGCAGCGGACACTCTCGCTTGCCTCTCGGCGTCTTTGTGGGGTGAGCGGCCCTCCCCGTGGCGGGGAGGGCTGTCCCCATGCCGCGCTGCTCACCGCCTGGGCGTGCTGAGTGCGTGGCGCCTGGCCCTCTGTGGTGCCCCTGGAGCGTTCCAGGTTGTCTCAGGTGCCTGAGGCCGAGCGGTGGCGTCGTTTCCCGTTCCCAGCGACCCCCTCGGGCTGCCGCTGTCGGTGGTGTGTCCGAAGAGCGGGTGGTGGAGCCGGTAAGGGAGGCCCAACCCGCCCCCCCCACGTGTGGGTGCGGGCGCCTCGTCGTCCCCTGGCGCGCGTCGTGCCAGGGGTGTGTGTGGACAGGACTTGGTGGGGCGTGTGAGTGACCGTGGGCTTGGCCAGCCGAGGGCTGCCGCTGTTTTGCCCAGCAAGCCGTGCCCGTCTCCGCTCCTCTCGTGGCCACGGTGGAGGCACGAGGTTCCTTCTGGGCGGTGATGGGAGCATGGACTGTGTGGAGAGGCAAAGGCGGTGCCCTTGTCGGGCTCTGGCCGCGAGCGCTCAGGATTGCCCTGTGCCTATCCCTTACCGCAGACCCACCCCTGCCCCCAGGCCCTTGGAGGCCTGTGGGACGCCGTTTCGCGGGGCTCGGTCGGGGGGACGAATGGGTGGGGGCGATGCGCCCTCGGTGAGAAAGCCTTCTCTA
>NW_028133705.1:0-7500 GCF_964662115.1 Mustela nivalis | reverse complement strand
GCGCACTGGACGAAGAGGACGAGGTCGAGGACGCGGATGCGGGAAGGGCGGGTTTCGTTCGGCGGACATTTCTCCATGCGACCGAGGACCATTCCCACCGTCCCGTGTCCCGGGCCTTATGAGTGGGGGAACGTCTGGGCGGGCGCCTTACAGATCTCCAGGTGCTCCCTTGCTTGGGCCTGGAACCGATGCAGTCCGGGTGGGTCAGAAGGCACGTGCGTGAGAACGGCCTGTAGACGTGCAGATGTCCCCATCCCAGGGATAGTAGGAAAAGGATCCCCAGAGCCGCCCCTCCCCCCGCCCCCCCCCGCTAACGGCGCGCTCGCAGTCTGGAAGGGCTGCAGACCCAGGTGGAGGGGATGAGGCCTGGGAGTCGGGAAAGCAGGTGCTCTGCCTCAGCCGCCCTGCCTCAGCCACCCTGCAGACCCTGCCACACCCAGACTCGGATCCACCGCAGTGCTGCCGCCGGTACCCGTGCGGGCGCCGCTTCTGGGGCGCCGCCTGCCCGCTTGGTGGTCGCTTTTTTTTTTTTTTTTTTTTTTTTAAGATTTTATTTTTTTGACAGAGATCACAAGTAGATGGAGAGGCAGGCATTGAGAGAGAGAGAGAGAGAGAGAGAGAGAGAGAGAGAGAGAGAGCGCGAGCGCGAGCGGGCGGGGCTGGGGCGGGGGGGAGCGGAAGAACGAGGGAGTGCGCACGCGCAACGACCGCGCACAGCAACGGCCGCGCACAGAGCAGCAGGCAGCGGGAAAGGGAGAAGCAGGCTTTCCATCAAGGAGGGAGCCGGATGTGGGGTTCCATCCCAGGGCCATTGGATCATGACCCGAGCGGAAGGCAGGCGGCCGGCCACCTGGCCCGCCCGACTGAGCCATGGACGCACCCCGGACCTAGGAACAGTTGTCGTGCAATGATTCTTTTTTCTCTTTGTTCGTTCGTTTATTTATTTATTTGTTTGTTTGTTTTCCTTTAACGACTTCATTTACTTATTTGACAGAGAGATCACAAGTAGTCAGACAGGCGGCGGGGGGGGGGGGGGGGGAGGGGGTTGGGCAAAGAGACAGGCTCCCTGCTGAGCAAAGAGCCCAATGTAATGTAAGGCTCGATCCCAAGACCCTGGGATCATGACCTGAGCTGAAGAAAGAGGCTTTAAACCCACTGAGGCACCCAGGATCCCCTAGTGCAATGATTTTGACGGATCGTTTAAGAAATGTGAACCGGTGTTCTTCTCTAAGCACCTTCTCCACCATCACTTCAACAAACCTGAACATTTGACAAGGTTGACGTGGGGAATACCATGAGATGCCTAAATTATAACCCTTACCGCTATTTCTGCTTCTATACCTTTGCTTGCTAACCCATGAGGAGATGGAAAGATACAAGCAGACTTTCTATGGACACTCTGTAGCCACACATCCCACACCCAGAATTGAACCTGACAGAATGGCTGCTCCCGGACCCCTCCCCCCGCTCTCTGGGCCAAGAGGAAACCCCCACCCGGAATTGAACGTGACAGAATGACTGCTCCTGGACACACACACACACACACACACACACACACACCCCAATCCAGCTCTGGGCCGAGAGATAACAACCATCTGGCGCCCCGCGGCTTGACAGGAAGAGCCCGGTCAATCCTGAGGTGACACATACCCTGGCGGCGCCAACTCAGCAGTTTGAAGAACGACAGCCCTTTGACCTAACCAATAATCTGTTCCCAGGCTTTTCCCGCTCTGTAGCACGCCATTTTATAGAGTTCTTTTTTGATTTTCCCGCGGTATGCGGCAATTTGTTACAAGATACTATGATGTATGCTAAGTCCCTGCCTCCCCAAAAATAGTGTATAAAAGGTGTTGTGATCCCGAGCTCGGGACCTCTTAGCGTCACCGGCAACGACTGCGCGGAGGTCCGGGTTCGAACTCCCTTACTGTTTGGCTTTGACTCTGGGCTCTGGTGGTCCTCTTTGGGAGTTCTCGGAATTTGGGCACAACAACCACTGTAAAAGCGGACACAGGCGCCGCCGTTCTTCTCCATAGAGTTCGATCGACCCAGGGACGGATATCTAGTTTCCCTTTCTCTGAAATGACCTGGGACACCACTTTTCTGGCCACCTCCTGTCCTGCTCCTCCCACCCCAACAACCTATCATGGGACCCTACCCTTTCACCTGCAGAACGCTTTTCCACTCCTCCCGCCTGGACTACGTTGGCTTGGAGTCTCTGCCGAATCCCAGCACCCAGGCATGTGGTGGCCACCCACAGACTCTGTCCACTCTCAGAGGTGATTAGTCAGGGTAACGCACACAAGCTCTCAGAATACTATGCACGCCCAGTATCATACACGTCCACTCCCTGCGGCCCCCCCCCCCCCCGTTTTGAATGCGTGGATCCACAGAGTGGAGGGATGCGTGCGTGCGTGCGCGCACGCACACGCAGGCACGCAAGCAGGCACGCAAGGATGGCTAGGGAGAGAGGGAGGAAGGACGGAAGGAAGGAGGAAGAAGGGAAGGGAAGGGAAGGGAAGGGAAGGGAAGGGAAGGGAAGGGAAGGGAAGGGAGACAGGGAGACAGGCCGACCACCCGCCCTGTTCGCCTCCCTCCTTCCCAAGGGACCGGACTACTCACCTACCTCCCTCCCTCACGAGGGACCTGCCTACTTACCGCCCCCGCTCCGTCTACCTACACCTTTCCCTCACATTTTCAAAGTGGAAATAAAATTCGCACTCCATAACTCACATACTCTTCAAAGTACACAGTTCCGTTGCCTTTTTTCCCTAAGGTTACTCACAAAGATGCGCAACCCTGCCGCCATTTCCAGATCGTTCCCATCCCTTTGAAAAGAAACACCCTTCCCACCCCCGCCCCCCTCTCCCCTACCCCTGACTCTCTTCACCGGTCTCCCCCAACAGCCTCCGAATCTACCCCCGCCACCCCCATCCCGCCTAGGACTGGGATATTGCGGCTGCCTTCTTCCTACCCCTGGAATCCCAAGGCACTATGCCACCCCTGGCTCTCTGGTTCCTTTTTCTTAGCGTCATGTTTTGGGGGCTCGCCCATGTACTTCCACGAATCGGCGCTCTGCTCCTTTGTACGGCGTTATCGCTCTCCACGATGAGCTTATGAAGATGAGTGGAACGACGGAATGATGTTCGCGTGCCACTGAGTCCCCCTGACCCCTTTTCTCTTAAAACTTTAAGTGGTACTAAAGCAGTACCACCTCTGAAGACAGAACTCCTAGCATCATCAGCAGACACTGTGGAAAGGTGTTTTGCACTGTCTCGCGTGGCCGCTTTCTTCCCTGGAAAAGGATTCACAGGCTATCCTGCACCCCTTAAGGCCATAAGGATCTCCTCATACTCTGCCGTGGTCCTGTGTCTTGGGTTGCGTGGCGGCCCCTTCCCCACGGAGAGCTACCCTCACTCCATCCTCCTACGCTGGCCCAGAAGTGTACTCTGGTTTCCTTTACATCTAAACCTTATCTCAGGTTTGGGTTTTGACAGGACGGAGGGACAGAGGGAGGCCCACATTTTTCATTGACATGGTGGAGAAGGAGAAGATGGGTGCGGGCCTGTGCATATTCTTTTCTATTGTGGGGTGAGCAGAGGATTCAGATTCAGCTCTTGCCAGAAGGGGATCTAATCTCTCCTTAAACAATCGGGCAAAATATCAGGCGAACAGTAAGGGCAAGTAAGGGTAAGAAGAACATAGACAAGATTGGCTCTAGATGCTGGAGTTTCCCAAGCAATGATCTCATCAGAGGCACACAAATGTCGAAGATTTCCAGACACCATGCTTAGGTATGGACGTCATTCCAAAGGTATGGTGCTATCATCCGGTGAGTGTTGTATGCTGTCCCCAGCTCACAGGACCAGTGTATCTTGCAGATACAGTACGAGGCTCATCCCTGGATGGAATTGTGCCAGAGAAAGGGAGACAGCAGCCTGTCCTTGAGCCTAAGGTGTGTTGAAGAGAGTGACTCTCTAAAGTACATTGGGCTGAAGAAGACCAGCTGGATTTCTGTTGGTTGGTCTTGGGTATTTGCGGCTAACGGGATGGGTGTGGGCGGTGGGTGTAGTTTGTGTACTTTCTGAGCAAGGTGAAAGAACTCTTCAAGTGGAAGTATTTGCACCAGGTGTCTGGGAGGATGGGAGGGTGTGGCTCCGTCCCTTTACCAAGAAAATAGGAGAATCCGGCCTTTTAAGAACGAGGCAAAGAGAAGAGTTTAGCTTTGGCCATCGCAGCACCTGGCACCTGGCACCTCCACAGAAAAAAAAATAGAAGGTTCCCAGAATGAACTGAGCTGCAGAAGTCAGCATGAGCAGACCCCACCACCCTCAGCCCCCCCCCCCCCCGTCCCCCACCCACCCCCAACCCGGGCAGGCACTAGCTATAGTCCAGAGCTCCAGATCTGGGTCCACCTCCCCCTACCAGGGCTCCCCCTGCCCTCTTCTCAGCCAGGGACGTATATGTGAGCAAGATCCCAGAAAAAAAATTTCCCCTCATCCACAGATAATCTTGCCAACAGTTTGACCACTTTGCCTGAGATACCAACTCATCTGGTATCACCCGAGCGTGATTTTTTCCCTAGAGACCTGGGGCCTAGTTCACTACTTAGGATGAACAGCACCCCCCCTCCCACCATCCCCCACCCCCAGCCTACTGCTCCCAATTCGACCTGAGGAGGGAGGAGGGGAGGAGGGGAGGAGGGGGGGAGGGCGGGGCGGGGCGGGGCGGGGCCGGGATGGGAGGGCCGCTGAAGGGAGGTTCAGGTTGACCCATTCTAATGGGCCTCATTCAATCCAATCGTTTCATTCAAATGCAGAAAGCTTTCTGCTAAAGTCAGAGCCTGGGGCTTCTCGCCATTGAATGGCGTTCTTCAAATCTCCCAACACTTAGGCTGTGGCTTGCAAACTTGGGGAGGGAGGAGGCAAAGGAGTATCCGGGCCGTGCTTGTTGATAGGCTGCAAGCCATCAGTTGACCTTCAGTCCAGACATCTGCAGAGCTGCCTAGTTATTTGGTAGCAAGGCCTGAAAAGAGATGGTGGCTCAGCAGGGGAAACCAATTCTCTGAGAAACGGGCTTTAAGCTTTCAGCTAGCATCAGCCCATTTACTTTCTGGGGCATGGTTTCAATCAACCCCTCCACCCACCCCCTGCCAAGTTATGCTGTTGGCTATTCTTTTATTTCCTCAGGGGAGGTAGGTTTATGGTAAAGAAATCTCTGTACATCTTAGCTGTAACATGCCTATATGCAGGGCTAAACAGAGGTGTGTGTGTGTGTGTGTGTGTGTGTGTGTGTGTGTGTGTGTGTGTTTGTGTTTTAAGATTTTATTTAGTTTATTTGACAGATAGAGATCACAAGTAGGCAGAGAGGCAGGCAGAGAGAGAGGGAGGAGGAAGCAGGCTCCCTGCTGAGCAGAGAGCCCAACACGGGGCTCGATCCCAGGACCCTGGGATCATGACCTGAGCCTAAGGCAGAGATTTTAACCCACTGAGCCACCTAGGCGCCCCTAAACAGAGGTCTTTAACCGGTAGGCTAAAAGGGAATAGAAACAACAGGGAGTCAGACATGCTATGTTTCCCCCTGTTATAATTTCCCGTGGTCAATCCTTCATTCCATTTCTATGGAACATGGGCAGAGGTCTGCCTTCTGTAACCGCTTCAAACTGAATTAGGGTGCAGTGGAGGCTTTGGAATAGAAGGATCTGAGGCAGAGCTGATCGCAATTTATGGTCCCTTGTGCTAATGGTGGTGCGGGGGTGGGGGGGGGTGCTCAGAGATAGTTCCCTCTCTGAGAACTTGGATATTTCTCTACATGGCATCATTGATTTTATTCCCAAGTACACTTTAAGGAATAGTAACAGTACAGCATAACCCAATAGTCTCATCCTCTCTTAAATCGACCTGGCATCAGTGGCCATCCAAGAATACAGATGAGGGGTGCCTGGGTGGCTCAGTGAGTTAAGCCTCTGCCTTCAGCTCAGGTCGTGATCCCAGGGTTCTGGGATCGAGCCTCACAAGGTGCTCTCTACTCACAAGGGAGCTTGCCCCCCACACACACCCAGCCCCACCTGCCTCTCTGCCTATTTGTGATCTATATCTATCTATCTATCTATCTCTCTCTCTCTCTCTCTCTCTCTCTCTCTCTCCCTCTGTCAAATAACTAAGTAAAATATTAAAAATAATAATATACATATGAGTAAATTAGTCTGAGCCCCTCCTCCGGCTGGGGAAGTGGGCAAAGGTTGTGGTGGGTTAAGGGCTTCTTCTAGCCAAGTAGCTTAGTGTTTGACTTGAATTATCAGGGGCTCTTCTCCTTCTCCTTCCTCTTCCTCCTCTTCTGCCTTTACAGATTTTTATTAAGGAATCTCTGCACCTTGGGGCGCCTGGGTGTCTCAGTGGGTTAAAGTCTCTGCCTTTGGCTTGGGTCATGATCCCACGGTCCTGGGATTGAGCCCTACATTGGGCTCTCTGCTCTGTGGGGGGCCTGCTTCCTCCTCTCTCTCTGCCTGTCTCTCTGCCTACTTGTGACCTCTGTCTGTCAAATAAATAAATACAATCTTTAAAGAAAAAAAAAAAAATGTAATCTCTGCACCCAGTGCGGGGCTTGAACTCACAACACCGAAATCAAGAGTCGCATGTTCTACCAACTGAGCCAGCCAAGTGCCCCTATTTATATGGGTTCTTATTTCCAAAGGGGGGTTAATACAGGTGTAGCAAGTGGAGTTAACTATCATAGACTCTGCCTCATTCTTCTAGCAATCCAGTGGTTAATAAGAGGCACTTCTATGGAAACAAAAGGAAAACACTGGTTACTGGTTGAAACAAGGGCTCAACCCAGTATCTAAGTCTGGACTGCTGCCAGTGAGGTCTCTAGCTGTCAGGCTTGAAGCATCCTTGGGTGGAGTGGGAGTGGGCAGGGCCTATCTAAGGGATTGTTCTGGTGTGTAGGTCAAATGTCTCATTTCGAGTGGCCAATGGAGCAGCAGGCACAAAGACTGTCTATTATGTATGACGAGCTAGTGTGGCCACTTCCCTCAAGTTTCTTTCACGTGGTCGAACTTCTTCTCCAGGATTCAGAGGGGGAAAAAAATAGATAGATAGATAGATAGATAGATATAGATATAGATATAGATATAGATATAGATATAGATATAGATACACACACACACACACACACACACACACACATTGTTTTAGTTCTTAATGGTTGTAAGATAGGAGAATGGTAGAATGTTGGAAACCTTAGTTCACAGAGTCACAGTCATAGAGAATCAAGGGAACCAGAAGGATCCAGGATCCAGTCCAGTTTTAGAGGCAAAGAACAAACGCTCAAAGATAATTCATCAGAACTACCAACTACCAACCCCGAAAGTGTGTTATTGAATTAGAATCTTTCTTTCTAAAGTCACCGTTCTTCCCCTCAAAGATAGCCAAAGGAAAGTTAATTTGTTTGTAAAACAAGTCCAGTTTTAACACAGTTGTTCTAATCATCTACATAAGCAAG
>NW_028133706.1:15000-33241 GCF_964662115.1 Mustela nivalis | reverse complement strand
GGTGCGCCCCACGGAACCCCTAGGGCCATCTGGTCGACCCCCGGGAGCGTGGGGGAGGGGGTAGCCGGGACCGACAGCCGACGCGAGGGGCGTGGAGCGGGGTGGGCTGGGCTGGGCTGGGCTGGCCCGGGCGGCCCCGGCCGGCTCTGCCCGGCTCTGCCCGGCTCTGCCCGGCTCTGCCCGGTTAGCTCCTCCCCTGGTCCGCCTGTCGTCCCAAGGTCGGGACTTCGAGAAGAATCAAGTTGTTGCGGGGGGGGGGGGGGGGGGATCTGCCGGCGCTCGCCTCCTCCTCTCTCTCACCACCGGCCCCGGCCCTCAGGACCGCCCCAGGACGGTCACTGACTCCCGGCTGGGACTGGGAGAGGGGGCGGACCCGTGGAGGCGCCCCCCGATGGCCGGACCTCCACGGAAGTCGCGGCCCGTGCCTCCCCTCGCTGCGCGGCCTGGTCTGGTCTGATCCCATCCGGTCCCATCCGGTCCCCACCTACGCAGAGGGCCTCGGAAAACTTGGTGAGAAAATCGGGGGCGACGACCAGGACCCCACGCGTGCCCGCGGACGGAACCATCGCGCCATCCACGGGCTTCCCAGCGAGGCTCACGCCGGTCCCCAACCACCCGAGTGTGACACAGGACACGCGGGACACAGAAGGCCTGACGACCGGCCAGAGCCTCACGCCCAACGGCGTCCTCGTGCCGCACACGCACACCCTCTCCCGTTCGGCCAGGGGTGGAGGAGGGGGCACCCGCGGGGTGCTGGTCCACCCCTCGAGGCAGCCCCTGACACCTCTACGGGAGAGCGAGGAGGAGGAGGAGGAGGAGGAAGAGGACGAGGCTAGAGCACCACTAGTTCCCCAAAAAACTAAGGGTTCAATCTCCCACGAGCCGATTGCGCCCCGACACTCCAGAGAAAACCGGAGGCTCCCTCTAGTGTCGCCGGCTTCCCGGAACTGCAGCTCGGGGACTGCCACCAAATGCCATCCCTTGCCGACGTCGCCCACGCTCCGGCGGGGAGACGCTATATAAAAGCGGCCGCCAGGTGGCGGAAGACAACCGCCACGAAAGACACCGAGGCAGGCCCGGATCGCAGGGCAGTCAAGTCGCGCTGCCGGCCACCAGACCGCCCAATCTCGTGTCCCGGCCCACTTCGGAGGGGCGGGCGTCAGCCTCGGGAGCTCCCGGCGGGCACGGCGTGACTCCAGCAACCCAGAGGAGACTTGGGAAACGCGCCCGGGCCGCTGCCGCCGGAAGAGCCCCCCCCCCCCCACTACCCACACCACACACACACACACACACACACACACACACACACACACACACACACACACCCCAGGATGAAAACTGTTCTCTGTCAAGCATCAACCCTGAGCACTCACTATAAAAGTAAATGAGGAAACGCAGACAAGAGAGAAATCAAGCAAATAATGTGATTCTGAAGGCTGGACACCTATTGAGTCGAGAGAATTGACCAAACACCAGAAACTGAAAAAGGTTTTCCTTCCAAGTCAGTTCCTCCGTAGTTAGCTACACAACATTCTTTCACCAGTATTTCCCCAAGAGTGCGACGATCCAAATAAGGTTTCCCAGTGCAAAGTTCATGGGCGCAGACTTCACACCTGTGATTCAAGTACACGTCTTTCAGGGCACCTAGCTGGCTCGGTCCAGAGGATCCCCGAGGAAGGCGACTCTTGATCTGTGGGGGTCCTGAGTTCCAGGGCCACACTGGGTGGGTGTACAGAGCTGACAGGCCAAAGACATTCGAATCGCTATGTCGATTTCAAACACAACATAGGAAAACAAAACAAAAATCAGAAATAAAATCACCCTGGTTGAATGCCTTTTTATTTTTTATTATTATTATTATTTTTATTTTATTTTATTTTTTTTTTTTTTGGTAGAGGCCATGGGAACCCTGTGATGTTGGCAGACAAAGAGACATGGCCGGCCCATCAATGAATCGATGGAACGGAACAGATACCCAAACAGATATGCCCAAGCCCAACAAAGGTTCCACCTGAGATGCCTAAACTATAACCATAACCGCTATTTCTGCTTCTGCACCTTCCCCTGCTAACCCATGAGGAGATGGAAAATTACCAGCAAACTTTGTATAAGCACTCTGTAACCACACAACCCACGCCCAGAATTGAACCTGGCAGAGTGGCCGCTCCCGGACCCCCACCCGGCTTTGGGCCAAGAGATAACAGTCATCTGGCACCAGAGAAACCCCCACCCAGAATTGGATGTAACAAAATGACTGCTCCCGGACCCCCCACCCAGCTCTGGGTGCAAGAGATAACAACCATCTGGCACCCCGCGGCTTGTCAGGGAGACCCCAGCCAATCCAGAGGTGACACATACCCTAGCGGTGCCCACCAAGCAGTTTGAAGAATGACAGCCCTTTGACCTAACCAATAATCTGTTCCCAGCCTCCCCCCCCCCCCCCCCGGGCTCTGTAGCGCGCCAGTCATATGAGAGAGTTGCTGTCGGAGGCAGGCCCCTGGCCAGGGCGGCCTCCACCAGTAAAAGATGGCGCCTGGCTAGTTGCCAGGTTAGGATTGCCTCGTGAGACTAAGCGGAACGCCCAAAGAGGAAGTAAACAGCATTGGTTGCTAGCGAAGTTGTTCGTTTAGGTGCACCGCCTGATTTGCTCCCTCCTGTACCCTGCTCGCTGATTGGTCATGTAAGCATATATAAGTGTGTAGACTTGCGGAAATAAAGAGAGAGAAGATGCATCGGAACCGGGGTTCTTGTCGTCCTTGCGGGGCGAGGGCGATAAGTTGCTGTTTGATTTTCCCGCGGTACGTAGTGATTTGTTAGGAGATACTATGATGTATGCTAAGTCCCTGCCTCCCCAAAAATAGTGCATAAAAAGTGCCGTGATCCTGAGCTCAGGACCTCTTAGCGTCACCGGCAACCAGTGCGCGGAGGTCCGGGTTCGAACTCGTAATAAACAACCCTTGCTGTTTGGCTTTGACTCTGGACTCTGGTGGTCATCTTTGGGGGGGTCTCGGAATTTGGGCATAACACACCGATGCGCAAAGGCCATTCAAAGGAGGAAACATGGCCCACCTCCCCACGAAATCAGAGGACAGTCAGTCATCAGACATCCACAGGCCCAACACGCAGGCAAGAAGGCAGACAAAGAAACAAGAATACTGGGGGGCACCTGAGTGGCTCAATGGGTTAAAGCCTCTGCCTTCCGCTCAGGTCATAATCCCAGGATCCTGGGATCGAGCCCCGCATCGGGCTCTCTGCTCAGCAGCAAGCCTGCTTCCCCCCTCTCACTCTGCCTGCCTCTCTGCCTACTTGTGATCTCTCTCTGTCAAATAAATAAATAAAATCTTAAAAAAGAAGGAAAAAAATGAAAGAAAGAAAGAAAAGAAAACTGGGGCGCCTGAGTGGCTCAGTCGGTGAAATGTCTCTGCCTTCAGCTCAGGTCATGATCTCCGGGTCCTGGGATTGAGCCCCGCATCCATCGGGGCTCCCTACTCAGCAGAGACTCTGCTTCTCACCCTCCTGCTCTCTGACCCTCCTTCTGGATCCTTCGCTCCTTCGCTCCTTCACCCGCCTGCCCTCCCTCACTCCTTCCCTCCCTCCTTCCCTCCCTCCTTCCCTCCCTCCCTACCTCCCTACCACCAGCACCAAAATTCTTTTTGAAGGAGAAAAAAAGGAAGAAGAAAGCTTCTATCCAAACAGCCAGACCTCACCCCTCCTATCAATGTGAACTCCAAACGGATCTCACACTTCCATGGGAAACAGAACACTGGAACACACGTGACTGTGTGCGTGTGCGCGTGTGTGTGTGTCTGTGTCTGTGTCTGTGTGCACGCGTGCATGTTGGGGGGGGGGGGTGATTCTAGGGGGAGAGATGGGGATCTAGGGCCAGGCAAAGAGGGTTTAAGACTGGACACCAAAGGCGCGATCCGTAAAAAAAAATAATAATAATAAAATAAAAAATAAACGGAGGGGTTGGAAGTCCCCAAAATTAAAAACCTAGGCTCTGTGAAACACCCTCTGAAGAGGACCCAAGAGCAAAGGACACACAGAGGCCTGGGGGATCAGCCGGGAGTGGGAGGTGGGGGGTGGAGGGTGTTGCTCAGAGAGAAACAAAATGAGGAAACGCTCCCGGAGGTTGGATCTGGGTCACTAGGGGAACCGGGGTACAATCCATTCAGATGGGAAGTCTGCCACACGGCCAAAGGCAAGGAAGAAAACCAAGATTTTTAGGGTCAGGTCCCTTCGAGCAGGTCGTGTCTAATACAAGGCCCCCGACTCAGAAAACCAGCGAGGCAGTTTTAATGTCTACTTCCAAATGGACATGGAGTCTGGGTTTGAGAGGCAGAGAGTCCATCCCTGATCATCCCAGAGGCGATTAAAAAATACAGAAGAACCATATCAAGGACAAACTCTGCAGGGCCCAGGGTCGAACGGCAGGGAACCTTCCGATCTTCTTTTTAACACCCAGGCCAAGGAGCCTATGCGCAGGCACGCTGCCGCTGTGGAAGAGCCTCGGGAATGGCCGGAAAGAAAGGAGCCAGCAATAGCAGGACCAGGGATGGGGAGAGGGATTCCCGAGGAACAAGGACCCGTGAGCCACTTGAGTCTGGGTAGACTGCCCTGAAGGAAACCAGAACATGTCACCCCTCAAAGGTGCCCACTGTGGCACGTCGGTTATCTCAAATTCAACTCCTTGAAGACACAGCACCTACAAGAAGGATATGCCGGCCCTTCTGGTCTTCACGAGACCAAGAGAGCCAACTCCCATGTGAAAGGTACCTTCCCTAGAACCAGGAAGCAGAAAGGCATCCTCCATCACCAGAGACAGGAAAGGGGAGCCGGAGAATTAGGGTCTGAACCGTCCACATCGATGAAACTTCTTCAACCAGCCCCAGCCCCAGCCCCAGCCCCAGCCCCAGCCCCAGCCCCAGCCCCAGCCCCACCCCCACCCCCACCCCCATCTTCCCGGGGCTGTCTTTTCCAAGGGGCTGCCTGCCCCTTGCCCAAACCCCTTTTTTTCTCGTCCGTTCTTCACGAGTGGATCGAGTCCCTGTCTTGTCTGTCTGTCTTTCTTTCTTCCTTTCTTTTATTTTATTTTTTTAAGATTTTATTTATTTATTTATTTGACAGAGAGAGATCACAAGTAAGCAGAGAGGCAGGCAGAGAGAGAGAGAGAGAGAGAGAGGAGGAAGCAGGCTCCCCACTGAGCAGAGAACCCGACACGGGGCTCGATCCCAGGTCCCGGAGATCATGAGATCATGACCTGGAAGGCGGAGGCCCAACCCACCCAGACACCCAGACACCCAGGCACCCCTCGAGTCCCTGTCTTTAGGCCCTTGTGAAGGCACCCCTGTGCAGGCAAACACCTGCCCACAGTTGGATGCCCTTCTCTAGGGAAGCTCTTCTGTCGGACAACATCCTAGGCCCAGCCACAGACCCTAAGCAGGTAGAGGATAATGTGTGTCCACCACCACCACTACCAAACACCACCACCACCACCAGCAGCCCCCCCCACCCCCACCCACACCCACACCCACACCCACACCCCAGCAGCAAGAATGCCCACCTGGAACGTCACTCAGACCAGATGAAGAGAGCCAAGGCAAGAGAAATGAGGCAACTTGTAACCCGCTGATGAATCCCTGACACACATACAGGGTATAACACCCCTACAACTCCCTCAAGGATTCTGTTCAATGTTTTACCCGTGAGGATTTGCTCTAGTGCGTGTCACTTCACTCCGATAGCCACAAATGCCCACGAGATGCTAACATCCCTCTTCCAACACGTGGCCCACAGACACACATCTAAAGGGTCTCATGACTAATGCTTTGCTAAAACAAGAGGGACTCACCTCACCTTGACAGTACGTAGCCCTGCAAGGTCTCGGAGACCTTGCTCGCAGCATACACACATTCCTGGGAGACTTACCTTATCCCTAACCTCCACTAACTGGAAACCGTACCACCAGTGACCCCTCACAATCCCAGCACAGCTCTTTCTGCCCACAGGTCCTGTCCCCGTGCTGTCCTAAAAGCACCTTTTTGCACCAAACACATCTCTGCAATTCTTTCTTGACCATTTCCCAGGCAGCTCCACATCCGGTCTGCCTGTCTGTCCGGTTTTTGTGTTTGTTCCTTCGTGTGTGTGTGTGTGTGTGTGTGTGTGCGCGTGCGCTCGCGTTTAATGGGGCTTTGTTTCTAATTATTTATTTATTTACGTACTTACGTACTTACTTACTTACTTACTTATTTTGATCGATTTTGGGTTCACAGCCAAATTCACTGGAGAATACGGCCAGTACCTACAGGACACCTGCTCATCCACACTGTGACATCATCATCAGCCACTCAGAGCCCAGAGTTTACACGAGAGTCCACTCTTGGCGTTATCCATTCTCTGGGGTTTTGTTTTCCTTTTTATAACGACTTTATTTATTTATTTAGTTGACAGAGAGAGAGACAGACAGACACACAGATCATAAGTGGGGGGGGGGGGCGGGGAGCAGGCTCCCCGCCAAGCAGAGAGCCCAATACCGGGCTCGATCCCAGGACCCGGAGATCATGACCAGAGCCACAGGCAGAGACTTGACTCACTGAGACACCCAGGCGCCCCCCTTCTCTGGGTTTCGACAAAAGTATCTTACCACCATCGTAGCACTCTGAATAGTTCCACCGCCTTAAAAATCCTCTGTGCTCTGCCTAGTCACTCTACCCACCCACCTACCCACCCGCACCCTCCCCCCGCCCCCCAACAGGCACCCTCCACCCCTGCCAAAACCCCTGCAGCCGACAGATCTTTGTTTTCCCTTTTTCCCTGCCTGCCTGCCTGCCTGACTTCTTACCTTCCTTATCACTAGTTTGAATATCATTGGCTTATTATGAAAGACAGACATGGAAATTACTAACACGAGGCAAGATTTCACAACTTCAGTGGACTGAGTAGTTTCACGAGATGCCATTGCAATAATGATTTATTACAGTCTATATATTTTCTCAGAATGTCACGGTCTCTAAGTAAGAAAATAGTCCACATCATCTAGAACTACCCCGAGGCCTCCATATTCTGGGAGAAGACATTTATCGCCAACTTTCAGGCCAACTGGTTGAATCTCTCCACCCTTTCCTTTAGAGCCTGACCAATAGCTATTCCTGTTGCTTACAGTACTTTTCCTTGAGATTTTTCGGGGAGCCCACTGCCTCCTATGGTTACAATTTTGGCTGCACTCCTTTGGAGCAAAACCTGGTCAAAGAGGGGGAGAAACCCTCTCCACACACCTGTCCGTCTATGACGCTGTCCACTACAGTTCATATTCTGCTCTCCAGCCGACTGATCTCGTGACCCTCTCCACAGTCTGGCCTCCTTCAGCATGTCACATTGAGTTGGAGCCGTGAGGTAGGTGCACCTCTTCTGATTGGCTTCTCTCAGTCAGGAATACACACGGAAGTTTCCCTGCCTGGCTCCCCACAGCTCCCCATAGCTCCATAGCTCGCTCATCTCTTTCCAAAGCCCCGAAAACCATTTAGTTCATGGCCTGGATGTACCCCACTCTCTGTATCCATTCTCCTCCTGCGGGACTTCTGGATTGCCTCCAGGTTCAAGCCATTACGAGTGAAGGGGCCGTGAACGTCTGCGTGTAGGTTTCTGTGCAGACCTCAGTTTTCAACTCATTTGGGTCATCGATACATACCAAGGAGCAAGATTGCCGTGTCGTACGGTAAGAGTATGCTTAGCTTTGAGAGGCCATCACCCATATTTCTGGCATGGGAGGGGGGCGGGAGCTGAGCAAGGTCATGAAGGAGGGAGAATTCAAAGATGCTGGAAAGGAAGACGTCACCGGGGCACACCCTTTACCTCAGGGTTTGTGGCAGACCCTAAGGATGACATTGACATGAGACGGAGTAACAGGAAAAGGAGCCTACAAATTTGTTCCCTGAAAGTGTCACATGACAAAGCCCTCCTAAGGAAACCAAGACCCTGAGAAGGAGCAAATCCTAGTTGCTGGTATATTGAGTTGAACAAGAAGAGGCGATTGTGGAAGAGTAACTAACCTACGTGGGGAGGCTAAAGGAACATACAGATCTGAAAGAAAGAAAGAAAGAAAGAAAGAAAGAAACAAACAAACAAGATCAGTTTGTCCAGAATTCTCCTTTCCATTCTCAACTTCCCGTCCTTGAAGATAAGAATGTCACTCACAGGGTACCTGGGCGGCTTAGTCCCTTAAGGTTAAGCGTCTGCCTTTGGCTCAGGTCATGATCCCACGTTCCTGGGATCAAGTCCCACATCAGGCTTCTTGCTCAGCAGGGAGCCTACTTCTCCCTCTCCCTC
Organism: Mustela nivalis; assembly: GCF_964662115.1. NCBI lineage: Eukaryota > Metazoa > Chordata > Mammalia > Carnivora > Mustelidae > Mustela > Mustela nivalis. Next base: position 24,916 of record NW_028133706.1, on the reverse strand, counting down.
TGCCTGCCCTTTCCCCTGCTTCTGCACGCGCAGAATATATGTGTGCGTGCATGTGTGTGCACGCACACACATATGTGTGTGCGTGCGTGTGTGTATACACACACATATGTGTGTATACACACATACATATATACACACGTGTGTGTGTTTGTGTGTCCCCCTCTCTTCTCTCTCTCAAAGAAAGAAAGAAAGAAAGAAAGAAAAAAGGATGTTTCTTTCTTTCTTTCTTTCTTTCTTTCTTTCTTTCTTTCTTTCTTTCTTTCTTTCATTTTAAAGATTTTACTTCTGCATTTGACAGCGAGAAAGAGAGCCCAAGTAGGCAGAGCAGCAGAGGCCATGCACGGTGTTTATCGAGCTCTTCATTGCTATTTTGGTCCTTGTGGAAGTGATCTCTACAACCGGGGTGGGGCTGGAACTCCGGACTCAGATCTAAGAATCAGTGCGCTCTATGGAGAACCAACCAGGGGACCCTGAGCTTTTTGTAGCTTAGGGAGAGAACGGGTCTCCTGTGTGCCGCCGCTCCCGCTCCCATACCGCTTTGGCACACAGGTTCTTTGGAATGTGAAGCGCTTAAGAAACAGTAACCCAGGGGCACCTGGGTGGCTCAGGCGTTAAGGGTCTGCCATAGGCTCAGGTCATGATCTCGGGCACCTGGGATCCTGTGTGTGTGTGCGCGCGCGCGCGCGCGCGCGCGCGCACCCACCCCCACCCCGGGCCCCCATCTCATCTGGCTCCCTGCTCAGCGGGAAGCCTGCTTCTCCCTCTCCCACTCTCCCTGCCCCTGCTCGTTTCCCTCCCTCGCTGTTTCTCTCTGTCAAATGCATAAACAGAACCATTTCAGGGTACCATGAGTCTCAGATGGCCCAAGTGGGCTTCTTTCGACACGTTTGAATTGCGTGCACAAGTAGAGGAAGGCTGCTAGGAGACTAAGCTATTAGAAACTGGGAAGCCCGTTTAGTTCCATCAGTGAAGGCCCAGCTTTTGGGGAGGACCCAACGCTCAGGGAGATGCTCTGGTCTTCATTTGGTTTGTTTCTTGCTGCAGCTGTTGCTGCAGCTGTTGCACAGAACCTGCCGTGTTTTGATTGGAAATGGAAAACAACTGATGGATGGGATCCATAGGTGGCCATGCTATGTTGCACTTGGATTTGTTTTCAGCCAAGGGGTGGATTTTGAGCCTCTGGTCTTTCATGACCTCTCCACAAGTAAGACTGAAACAAAGGCTAGAAGTTGTTTGCATCTTGTTTGTATCTATGTGTCCCTATGCGTTACACATCTGAGATGTTTTCTCTCCCTCAGGACGCTTTTGCTAACATCCATTTGCAAAGGAACTCTTGATTTTTTTACTGAGTCTAAAGGAGGCACCTGTAAAAATCGGGCATGGTAAGAACAAGCCCGAATGTTTTTCAGGTCACATGATCTGGGATGACATCCCCTACATTCAGAGGGATTGTCGCTCCCTCGGAAAGATGCCTCAAGGAAAGGGCCCCAATCGATGGTCCAGAGAGAGAAGGATAGACAAAAATGGAACACACCTGCCCCCCCCACCCCCACTTCCCAATAGTCAAAAGAATGAGGAAGTGGAGGAAGATGGGCGGACCTACACTAGAAATCCGAAATCCACTCCCCTCCCCACTTCCTCCTCCCCAAGTACACACACCTGAACTGATTGATGCCCAACCCACTGACTCCCAGGGGGCTGAAAAGCAACTACAGATAAAGCCTATTTTACAGAACGAGATGAAGGCGGAGGCGGAGGCGGAGGCGGAGGCGGAGGCGGAGGCGGAGGCGGAGGCGGAGGCGGAGGCAGGCAGAGGCCAAACGGGAAAAGAAAAGAAAAAAGAAAAAAAAAAAAAAAAAAAGATTAGTCCAAAACTTTAAATCTGCCCCGGGCCTTGCCAGCGGCTCCCTTGCCCCGCCTTCACCTCCGCCGCGAGACACCCCCCCCCCCCCCACACACACACCCTTTTCTGCACGCTGGGGGTGTGGCTGGAGTGGTCAACTCCTTTGCCATCCCAGGTGCCTCCGGCGGCGGGGGCGGGGGCGGCGGCTCCTCCTCCTCCCTCCTCCCCCCCCTCCCCCGCCTCCCCCGCCTCGCTATCAAGGAACAAAAGTCACTCCAAGCCCTTGGGCCAACTCCTTCTGAGGTCTAAATTGGAGCATCTTGCAAATCAGCAGGGAGGGGCCCGAGTGCTCCCCTGGACCTAAACAGCCCACTTCAGACTTCCCCACAGGAGCCTGAGAGTGGGGAAACAACTGACTGACTTTTTTTAGTGGACACAGGTGCGACTTTTTTGGCTTTAAAGCCAATTCAAGGTTGTTGGTTTTATTTTAAAGAGACATAGTTTTGGAGCCCACAATGCCACATGCAATACAGATAATCAGCTTTTATTCTTTTTTCCCGCCCCCCCCATTTCATTTCATTTCATTTCATTTTGCAGATTTTAGTTTTTTACCAAAGAGAGGGGTGGGGTGGTGGGAGAGAAAGGGAGAGAGGGAGAGAGGGAGAGAGGGAGAGAGGGAGAGAGGGAGAGAGAGAGAGAGAGAGAGAGAGCGCGCGCGAGCGAGCTGGAAGCAGGCTCCCTGCTGAGCAGAGAGCCCAATGCAGGGCTCCATCCTAGGACCCCGGTATCATGACCTGAGTCGAAGGCAGAGGCTTAATCCACTGAGCCACCCAGGCGCCCAACAGATTTTTATTTTTTAAGTAATCTCTACACCGAACGTGGGGCTCGAACTGACAACCCTGAGACCAAGAGTCCTGCTCTCTACTGACTGAACCAACCAGGTGCCCCTGGAATATCATCTTTCAGAGACACATGCGTAGACTCAGATATGATGAGACAGCTTAAAAAGGTCTCATTGACTTTATGGATCCATAAAGCCCCTTGGAAATGTTGGCCTGTTAACCTTGCTGACAGAAGTCGCCTTAGCCTTAACAGTTGAGTAAAGAGTGCCACCTCATGGCGATGCAGGAACTTCAGGAAATTTGGAGGGCCTCAGGAAAAGAGGAATTCACCCAAATCTGCAGATTTTGCAGGCGAATCTGGTGGGAAATTTTGGGCTTGGCTCCTGGATTTAAACAGGCACTTAAAGGTCCAATCTAGGGGAGCCTGGGTGGCTCAGTCGTTAAGCATCTGCCTTCGGGGGGAGTCTGCTTTTCCCTCTCCCTCTCCTTCCGCTGTGTCCCCCCCACCCCCACCCCGCTCAAATAAATAAAATAAAATCTTTTAAAAAGAAAAAAGTTCAATCTAAAAGTCCTTGTAAAAAGCTCCATCAAAGCAGAAAAGAAAGAAAGAAAGAAAGACCCCATATATGGTCACTTGCTATTCTTGCCTTGCTTATGTAGATGATTAGAACAACTGTGTTAAAACTGGACTTGTTTTACAAACAAATTAACTTTCCTTTGGCTATCTTTGAGGGGAAGAACGGTGACTTTAGAAAGAAAGATTCTAATTCAATAACACACTTTCGGGGTTGGTAGTTGGTAGTTCTGATGAATTATCTTTGAGCGTTTGTTCTTTGCCTCTAAAACTGGACTGGATCCTGGATCCTTCTGGTTCCCTTGATTCTCTATGACTGTGACTCTGTGAACTAAGGTTTCCAACATTCTACCATTCTCCTATCTTACAACCATTAAGAACTAAAACAATGTGTGTGTGTGTGTGTGTGTGTGTGTGTGTATCTATATCTATATCTATATCTATATCTATATCTATATCTATATCTATCTATCTATCTATCTATCTATTTTTTTCCCCCTCTGAATCCTGGAGAAGAAGTTCGACCACGTGAAAGAAACTTGAGGGAAGTGGCCACACTAGCTCGTCATACATAATAGACAGTCTTTGTGCCTGCTGCTCCATTGGCCACTCGAAATGAGACATTTGACCTACACACCAGAACAATCCCTTAGATAGGCCCTGCCCACTCCCACTCCACCCAAGGATGCTTCAAGCCTGACAGCTAGAGACCTCACTGGCAGCAGTCCAGACTTAGATACTGGGTTGAGCCCTTGTTTCAACCAGTAACCAGTGTTTTCCTTTTGTTTCCATAGAAGTGCCTCTTATTAACCACTGGATTGCTAGAAGAATGAGGCAGAGTCTATGATAGTTAACTCCACTTGCTACACCTGTATTAACCCCCCTTTGGAAATAAGAACCCATATAAATAGGGGCACTTGGCTGGCTCAGTTGGTAGAACATGCGACTCTTGATTTCGGTGTTGTGAGTTCAAGCCCCGCACTGGGTGCAGAGATTACATTTTTTTTTTTTTCTTTAAAGATTGTATTTATTTATTTGACAGACAGAGGTCACAAGTAGGCAGAGAGACAGGCAGAGAGAGAGGAGGAAGCAGGCCCCCCACAGAGCAGAGAGCCCAATGTAGGGCTCAATCCCAGGACCGTGGGATCATGACCCAAGCCAAAGGCAGAGACTTTAACCCACTGAGACACCCAGGCGCCCCAAGGTGCAGAGATTCCTTAATAAAAATCTGTAAAGGCAGAAGAGGAGGAAGAGGAAGGAGAAGGAGAAGAGCCCCTGATAATTCAAGTCAAACACTAAGCTACTTGGCTAGAAGAAGCCCTTAACCCACCACAACCTTTGCCCACTTCCCCAGCCGGAGGAGGGGCTCAGACTAATTTACTCATATGTATATTATTATTTTTAATATTTTACTTAGTTATTTGACAGAGGGAGAGAGAGAGAGAGAGAGAGAGAGAGAGAGAGATAGATAGATAGATAGATATAGATCACAAATAGGCAGAGAGGCAGGTGGGGCTGGGTGTGTGTGGGGGGCAAGCTCCCTTGTGAGTAGAGAGCACCTTGTGAGGCTCGATCCCAGAACCCTGGGATCACGACCTGAGCTGAAGGCAGAGGCTTAACTCACTGAGCCACCCAGGCACCCCTCATCTGTATTCTTGGATGGCCACTGATGCCAGGTCGATTTAAGAGAGGATGAGACTATTGGGTTATGCTGTACTGTTACTATTCCTTAAAGTGTACTTGGGAATAAAATCAATGATGCCATGTAGAGAAATATCCAAGTTCTCAGAGAGGGAACTATCTCTGAGCACCCCCCCCCACCCCCGCACCACCATTAGCACAAGGGACCATAAATTGCGATCAGCTCTGCCTCAGATCCTTCTATTCCAAAGCCTCCACTGCACCCTAATTCAGTTTGAAGCGGTTACAGAAGGCAGACCTCTGCCCATGTTCCATAGAAATGGAATGAAGGATTGACCACGGGAAATTATAACAGGGGGAAACATAGCATGTCTGACTCCCTGTTGTTTCTATTCCCTTTTAGCCTACCGGTTAAAGACCTCTGTTTAGGGGCGCCTAGGTGGCTCAGTGGGTTAAAATCTCTGCCTTAGGCTCAGGTCATGATCCCAGGGTCCTGGGATCGAGCCCCGTGTTGGGCTCTCTGCTCAGCAGGGAGCCTGCTTCCTCCTCCCTCTCTCTCTGCCTGCCTCTCTGCCTACTTGTGATCTCTATCTGTCAAATAAACTAAATAAAATCTTAAAACACAAACACACACACACACACACACACACACACACACACACACACACACACCTCTGTTTAGCCCTGCATATAGGCATGTTACAGCTAAGATGTACAGAGATTTCTTTACCATAAACCTACCTCCCCTGAGGAAATAAAAGAATAGCCAACAGCATAACTTGGCAGGGGGTGGGTGGAGGGGTTGATTGAAACCATGCCCCAGAAAGTAAATGGGCTGATGCTAGCTGAAAGCTTAAAGCCCGTTTCTCAGAGAATTGGTTTCCCCTGCTGAGCCACCATCTCTTTTCAGGCCTTGCTACCAAATAACTAGGCAGCTCTGCAGATGTCTGGACTGAAGGTCAACTGATGGCTTGCAGCCTATCAACAAGCACGGCCCGGATACTCCTTTGCCTCCTCCCTCCCCAAGTTTGCAAGCCACAGCCTAAGTGTTGGGAGATTTGAAGAACGCCATTCAATGGCGAGAAGCCCCAGGCTCTGACTTTAGCAGAAAGCTTTCTGCATTTGAATGAAACGATTGGATTGAATGAGGCCCATTAGAATGGGTCAACCTGAACCTCCCTTCAGCGGCCCTCCCATCCCGGCCCCGCCCCGCCCCGCCCCGCCCTCCCCCCCTCCTCCCCTCCTCCCCTCCTCCCTCCTCAGGTCGAATTGGGAGCAGTAGGCTGGGGGTGGGGGATGGTGGGAGGGGGGGTGCTGTTCATCCTAAGTAGTGAACTAGGCCCCAGGTCTCTAGGGAAAAAATCACGCTCGGGTGATACCAGATGAGTTGGTATCTCAGGCAAAGTGGTCAAACTGTTGGCAAGATTATCTGTGGATGAGGGGAAATTTTTTTTCTGGGATCTTGCTCACATATACGTCCCTGGCTGAGAAGAGGGCAGGGGGAGCCCTGGTAGGGGGAGGTGGACCCAGATCTGGAGCTCTGGACTATAGCTAGTGCCTGCCCGGGTTGGGGGTGGGTGGGGGACGGGGGGGGGGGGGGCTGAGGGTGGTGGGGTCTGCTCATGCTGACTTCTGCAGCTCAGTTCATTCTGGGAACCTTCTATTTTTTTTTCTGTGGAGGTGCCAGGTGCCAGGTGCTGCGATGGCCAAAGCTAAACTCTTCTCTTTGCCTCGTTCTTAAAAGGCCGGATTCTCCTATTTTCTTGGTAAAGGGACGGAGCCACACCCTCCCATCCTCCCAGACACCTGGTGCAAATACTTCCACTTGAAGAGTTCTTTCACCTTGCTCAGAAAGTACACAAACTACACCCACCGCCCACACCCATCCCGTTAGCCGCAAATACCCAAGACCAACCAACAGAAATCCAGCTGGTCTTCTTCAGCCCAATGTACTTTAGAGAGTCACTCTCTTCAACACACCTTAGGCTCAAGGACAGGCTGCTGTCTCCCTTTCTCTGGCACAATTCCATCCAGGGATGAGCCTCGTACTGTATCTGCAAGATACACTGGTCCTGTGAGCTGGGGACAGCATACAACACTCACCGGATGATAGCACCATACCTTTGGAATGACGTCCATACCTAAGCATGGTGTCTGGAAATCTTCGACATTTGTGTGCCTCTGATGAGATCATTGCTTGGGAAACTCCAGCATCTAGAGCCAATCTTGTCTATGTTCTTCTTACCCTTACTTGCCCTTACTGTTCGCCTGATATTTTGCCCGATTGTTTAAGGAGAGATTAGATCCCCTTCTGGCAAGAGCTGAATCTGAATCCTCTGCTCACCCCACAATAGAAAAGAATATGCACAGGCCCGCACCCATCTTCTCCTTCTCCACCATGTCAATGAAAAATGTGGGCCTCCCTCTGTCCCTCCGTCCTGTCAAAACCCAAACCTGAGATAAGGTTTAGATGTAAAGGAAACCAGAGTACACTTCTGGGCCAGCGTAGGAGGATGGAGTGAGGGTAGCTCTCCGTGGGGAAGGGGCCGCCACGCAACCCAAGACACAGGACCACGGCAGAGTATGAGGAGATCCTTATGGCCTTAAGGGGTGCAGGATAGCCTGTGAATCCTTTTCCAGGGAAGAAAGCGGCCACGCGAGACAGTGCAAAACACCTTTCCACAGTGTCTGCTGATGATGCTAGGAGTTCTGTCTTCAGAGGTGGTACTGCTTTAGTACCACTTAAAGTTTTAAGAGAAAAGGGGTCAGGGGGACTCAGTGGCACGCGAACATCATTCCGTCGTTCCACTCATCTTCATAAGCTCATCGTGGAGAGCGATAACGCCGTACAAAGGAGCAGAGCGCCGATTCGTGGAAGTACATGGGCGAGCCCCCAAAACATGACGCTAAGAAAAAGGAACCAGAGAGCCAGGGGTGGCATAGTGCCTTGGGATTCCAGGGGTAGGAAGAAGGCAGCCGCAATATCCCAGTCCTAGGCGGGATGGGGGTGGCGGGGGTAGATTCGGAGGCTGTTGGGGGAGACCGGTGAAGAGAGTCAGGGGTAGGGGAGAGGGGGGCGGGGGTGGGAAGGGTGTTTCTTTTCAAAGGGATGGGAACGATCTGGAAATGGCGGCAGGGTTGCGCATCTTTGTGAGTAACCTTAGGGAAAAAAGGCAACGGAACTGTGTACTTTGAAGAGTATGTGAGTTATGGAGTGCGAATTTTATTTCCACTTTGAAAATGTGAGGGAAAGGTGTAGGTAGACGGAGCGGGGGCGGTAAGTAGGCAGGTCCCTCGTGAGGGAGGGAGGTAGGTGAGTAGTCCGGTCCCTTGGGAAGGAGGGAGGCGAACAGGGCGGGTGGTCGGCCTGTCTCCCTGTCTCCCTTCCCTTCCCTTCCCTTCCCTTCCCTTCCCTTCCCTTCCCTTCCCTTCCCTTCTTCCTCCTTCCTTCCGTCCTTCCTCCCTCTCTCCCTAGCCATCCTTGCGTGCCTGCTTGCGTGCCTGCGTGTGCGTGCGCGCACGCACGCACGCATCCCTCCACTCTGTGGATCCACGCATTCAAAACGGGGGGGGGGGGGGCCGCAGGGAGTGGACGTGTATGATACTGGGCGTGCATAGTATTCTGAGAGCTTGTGTGCGTTACCCTGACTAATCACCTCTGAGAGTGGACAGAGTCTGTGGGTGGCCACCACATGCCTGGGTGCTGGGATTCGGCAGAGACTCCAAGCCAACGTAGTCCAGGCGGGAGGAGTGGAAAAGCGTTCTGCAGGTGAAAGGGTAGGGTCCCATGATAGGTTGTTGGGGTGGGAGGAGCAGGACAGGAGGTGGCCAGAAAAGTGGTGTCCCAGGTCATTTCAGAGAAAGGGAAACTAGATATCCGTCCCTGGGTCGATCGAACTCTATGGAGAAGAACGGCGGCGCCTGTGTCCGCTTTTACAGTGGTTGTTGTGCCCAAATTCCGAGAACTCCCAAAGAGGACCACCAGAGCCCAGAGTCAAAGCCAAACAGTAAGGGAGTTCGAACCCGGACCTCCGCGCAGTCGTTGCCGGTGACGCTAAGAGGTCCCGAGCTCGGGATCACAACACCTTTTATACACTATTTTTGGGGAGGCAGGGACTTAGCATACATCATAGTATCTTGTAACAAATTGCCGCATACCGCGGGAAAATCAAAAAAGAACTCTATAAAATGGCGTGCTACAGAGCGGGAAAAGCCTGGGAACAGATTATTGGTTAGGTCAAAGGGCTGTCGTTCTTCAAACTGCTGAGTTGGCGCCGCCAGGGTATGTGTCACCTCAGGATTGACCGGGCTCTTCCTGTCAAGCCGCGGGGCGCCAGATGGTTGTTATCTCTCGGCCCAGAGCTGGATTGGGGTGTGTGTGTGTGTGTGTGTGTGTGTGTGTGTCCAGGAGCAGTCATTCTGTCACGTTCAATTCCGGGTGGGGGTTTCCTCTTGGCCCAGAGAGCGGGGGGAGGGGTCCGGGAGCAGCCATTCTGTCAGGTTCAATTCTGGGTGTGGGATGTGTGGCTACAGAGTGTCCATAGAAAGTCTGCTTGTATCTTTCCATCTCCTCATGGGTTAGCAAGCAAAGGTATAGAAGCAGAAATAGCGGTAAGGGTTATAATTTAGGCATCTCATGGTATTCCCCACGTCAACCTTGTCAAATGTTCAGGTTTGTTGAAGTGATGGTGGAGAAGGTGCTTAGAGAAGAACACCGGTTCACATTTCTTAAACGATCCGTCAAAATCATTGCACTAGGGGATCCTGGGTGCCTCAGTGGGTTTAAAGCCTCTTTCTTCAGCTCAGGTCATGATCCCAGGGTCTTGGGATCGAGCCTTACATTACATTGGGCTCTTTGCTCAGCAGGGAGCCTGTCTCTTTGCCCAACCCCCTCCCCCCCCCCCCCCCCCGCCGCCTGTCTGACTACTTGTGATCTCTCTGTCAAATAAGTAAATGAAGTCGTTAAAGGAAAACAAACAAACAAATAAATAAATAAACGAACGAACAAAGAGAAAA
>NW_028133706.1:0-2500 GCF_964662115.1 Mustela nivalis | reverse complement strand
TCCTCACCGGGGGCCGAGGCTCCTTCGCCCGGGGACGACCCCCCCCCCAGAGCCCCTAGAGGCCGGGGAGGGGACAACGCCCAACAGCGGCGAGGCCGTTTTTGGTCCCGAGGGAGTGGATCGAGGGCATAGCGCGCCTTCAGCCGTCCAGGCAAGCCAGGGACAAAGTAGGGGGGGGAGGTCGGCGGCGACGGGGGGAGGGTGCCCAGCGGGCGACGGCCGACCAGCGCGTGCGGAGCGGTTCGGGGGGGAAGGGCGCACCAACGAAGGCGCGAGCCGGGCCGCCAGGTAAACGTGCACGGGATCCCACCGCCACCAGCACGAGAGCGGTCCCGCGACGCCCGGGGACGCCGGCCGGCCTCAGCACCCTTGGCGCGCCTCCCCCACCGCGAACCGGGCCCCACACCGCTGGGGCCCAACCCCACGGGACCCCCGCCACAGGGGCCCGTCTAAACCTCCGCCCGTCCGTCTAGTCCGTCCCGGAACCACGACCCGGGGGGAAGCGCCCCCAGGCGAGAGCGGCCCGACCCGTGGCCACACGTCACCGCCAGCGGCCACTCGGCACGGGAGCGGGCAGCAGACACAGCCGCTCGCACGGCAACAGGGCAGGAGACCCACGGCCGCGGGGGAGTGGCCACGCACGCACGCACGCACCTCCCTCGCACGCACACGGGAGCCCCACGTGCCAGACGTCGGCCAGGCCCGGCGGGATCCTCCCCCGACTCGGAGGGGGGAGGCGCAGGCCGCGGTAGGCAAGAGAGCTACGCTCGGCCCCACCGCGGGGCCGGCAGACCCCTCGCGGAGAGGGGGCTCTGCCCAACACGCAACGGTAGTCACCCCGCATCGGTGGCCACTACGCGCAGAGGAGGGGCAGCGGCTGGGGGGTTCCGGTACCCCAAGGCACCCTCTCGGATCGCTAGAGAAGGCTTTCTCACCGAGGGCGCATCGCCCCCACCCATTCGTCCCCCCGACCGAGCCCCGCGAAACGGCGTCCCACAGGCCTCCAAGGGCCTGGGGGCAGGGGTGGGTCTGCGGTAAGGGATAGGCACAGGGCAATCCTGAGCGCTCGCGGCCAGAGCCCGACAAGGGCACCGCCTTTGCCTCTCCACACAGTCCATGCTCCCATCACCGCCCAGAAGGAACCTCGTGCCTCCACCGTGGCCACGAGAGGAGCGGAGACGGGCACGGCTTGCTGGGCAAAACAGCGGCAGCCCTCGGCTGGCCAAGCCCACGGTCACTCACACGCCCCACCAAGTCCTGTCCACACACACCCCTGGCACGACGCGCGCCAGGGGACGACGAGGCGCCCGCACCCACACGTGGGGGGGGCGGGTTGGGCCTCCCTTACCGGCTCCACCACCCGCTCTTCGGACACACCACCGACAGCGGCAGCCCGAGGGGGTCGCTGGGAACGGGAAACGACGCCACCGCTCGGCCTCAGGCACCTGAGACAACCTGGAACGCTCCAGGGGCACCACAGAGGGCCAGGCGCCACGCACTCAGCACGCCCAGGCGGTGAGCAGCGCGGCATGGGGACAGCCCTCCCCGCCACGGGGAGGGCCGCTCACCCCACAAAGACGCCGAGAGGCAAGCGAGAGTGTCCGCTGCGTCAGAGGGCCCCACACCCACGGGCGCCCTGAGGCGGAAACCGTGGGAAAGTGGAGTCGGGCCGGAGCCCACACCCCCCCGCACCCTTCCCCCCTACACCACCCACGACAGCGGGGGGCAGAAGAGGAGGAAGCGAGGGCCCCGCGGGCAGAGCGAGAAGCACGGTCCCATTCACCATGAATGTCCGTCCCTCGTCTGACGCGGCTTAGGCCCGGCCCAGGAGAACACGACATCACCACATCGATCAGCGAAAACGTGCCCAAGGAGGCCCCAGAGGGGGGAAACACCCGGCGAGGACATCAACCAGAAGGGCCTGCTTTTCAGCCTCGCTGGCACCCCTCGAACCTAGGGCACAAACAGCCGGGCAACCCAGGGAGAATGCCTGACACGTGGCACGGAGCCTTGCGGAACGTTCGGAACGGGGGTTGCCACAGCCACAGCCGGGTGCCCGCAACGCAGAGTGCACGGGGTAAAGGACCCACGCCACCTGCCCACGCAGCCCTCGGGTGCTGGAGACCAGAGGTGACACCACAGCCCAGGCCACCTGGGGGCAACAAGAGCCGGCAGCGCACAGGCCCACGCGGACAGCTCAAACAAGCGAGGGCCGAGCCGGATTTGGCACCACGGCCAAGCCCGGAGCCCCGCACGCACCCAGAGGCCCACATCTCTAAGGCAAGTCACTCAAACAGCGTGTCAGCACCTACCTGGCAACAAAAAGTGCTCCTTTCAGGGGACAAAATAGCCACGCCATTAGGCGGGGCCTAGCCACAGGTCACCGGGCCCTCGTGGGACCGTGGCCCAGCCACTGGCCCCAAACACCGCTCCATCACCCTATACACACAACACACACACACACACACACACACACACACACACCCCAAGAAAGGGGGGG
>NW_028133707.1:0-33263 GCF_964662115.1 Mustela nivalis | reverse complement strand
TCTGTTTTTAATTCATTCAATCTACTTAACAAAAGATGATTTCATGTGAACATACTTTATTAAAATCTTTACGTACTAGAAAGGCATTATATTACAGAAATACCCAGCAAACATTTTTAAAAATTGAAATATCATTGGTCAAACTCTGTAACTATTGTACAATGCCTCTGGGAATTCTTCACGGGTAGATATTTCAAAGCAATTGCTCCTAGTCTCCTAGAGGATGGTACCCACACACAAATCCTGTTAAATTCTTAGGTATAACAGTCTTACCCCAGTCAACTCTCCTTGCCTCATATTTTTAATTAAATAGCTTTATTAGGTGTGTTTCTCAACAATTCCTGAGATGACTTCTGTAATCAGTGTTAGACTGGGTTTTATCTTGTAGAAAAGGAGGAAAAGAGAGGATAGGAAAAAAGGAGGGGAAAAAATGAGAAGACGGAAGAAAAGGAAGTCAGAAACCAGCCCATTTAGGTGTAAACAAGAACATTTTAAAGAAATATCTTCATTTAATACAATATAAATGCTGTGTCCTCTGGCAAAATGCACAGAGCTCAAAACAATCTTTTTCTCTGAATAAATAATTTTATCTGAAACTTGCTATAGGAATTGTCATCAATTAAAGTGCCCCAGATGCTGAATTTCTGCCCAATTAGCAATTGTGTGTGAGTTTACAATAGACAGAACCTGATAATGCTGCTTTTTCCTAAACAACTCATTACAAGGTAACTGGGTAAACTGACCTTTAAGGTGCTTTCCAATCCAGAGATTTTAAAAGGCTGTGATTTCTTCATGTATACACAAACCTCACAGAAAGTTTAAGGGATTTTATTAAGTCTTATTCAAATTCATGGAAAAAGCTAAATGCTGAGTTCTGAATGGTTCCCACAAATGGATTTACATGCTAATCTTACCAGAGATGTAGCCAGTCTATATTTATTGACTTGATGGCTATTACCTACATAGACTTTTCTAAAATATTCATTACCATATTATCTAAGAAGTTCAAGCTGTAAAGGCCATTTAGGTTCAGAATTTATCTACATGTGGGTGTATTTGTCCCATTAGCTTAGGAAATGATCATCTAAAGGCTTAACATGGCTCTTGGGACACAATGTCTCTCCTTGAATTCACCTCCCAGACATTAAAATACACAGTCACCTAGTTTCCTTGCCTTCGTTAGGATTCTACCAACACTGCAGTATTTGGGTACACTCCATCTATTTGTGTCTTTTCCCAGGGCTTCTTTCACTAACTGTTCATATTTTTCTTTCTTTGTTATTTTGTGCCCTGTGGCATAGCTCAGTCAATCAATTATTGCTGTCAGGGCTGATACTACAGGATTCAAACAAAGGCCCACTAGCAACAAAGAAACAATGGCAAGAGCAAACTGTAGTCTGTGTCACCGGATCAGCTGATCAATCCACGATTGAATTGTTTTTAAATGTATGTCAATTCAAGAACAGGGCTCAGAGATATATTTGAGGCATGAAGAAGAGGGGGAGGTGTGATTCCAAAACAGTTTTCTTCATAGCAGTGCAGAGCTGACCTTGCATTTAAAGCTAGAGGATGGGGGAAAGCTCTATGAAAGTGTGAACGGTATGAATAAGTGCTGTTTATAGGAAGGTGTTTTAATACTCTTGCTAAAGCTGAAGAATAAAAAGACACAAAGCTCTGAAAATGCATTCCATTCCCTGTGATTGATCCTTTTATCTTTCCAGTCCTGCCCAGATGACAAAAAGCATTTACAGGGTAAACAAGCATCCATGCCTTTATTTTCCCCAAATATGAGATATATCTTCCTTACTTAGAAATTTTTGCTATTAGAGTATTTGCTATGGTATATTTCAGCCCCCCTCCCCACCAGCACCCCTGTTTAAAAAAAAGAAAAAAAGAATTTAAAGTTTTGAAGTGAAAATCTGCAATTCCTGATAGAAACCTTTTTGTTTTACTTTGTTTTGTTTGTTTTTGCAATTAATGGACTCATCCTTGGCACAAAGGTACCTGGGGGGATGCTAAAAATAAAATAGACTTTGAAGTGAAAAGGGTCTTGTTTCAAACCTAGATGACGTTCTTGAAAAAACCCTGGACAATTGCCAGATAAAAATACATGCTTAGCTTCTATCAATTCCCATCCCACTGTCCCACCCCACATTTAACTTTGTTATTTCTAAATTTCTCCAGGACAACCTAATTGCCTAATAGCAACACATTTTATCTTTTTTTTCTTAATTTTTTATTTTTTATAAACATATATTTTTATCCCCAGGGGTACAGGTCTATGAATCGCCAGGTCCACACACCTCACAGCACTCACCAAAGCACACACCCTCCCCAATGTCCATAACCCCACTGCCTTTCTCCCAACCCCCCTCCCCCCAGCAACGCTCAGTTTGTTTTGTGAGATTAAGAGTCACTTATGGTTTGTCTCCCTCCCAATCCCATCTTGTTTCATTAATTCTTCTTCTACCCACTTAAGCCCCCATGTTGCATCACCACTTCCTCATATCAGGGAGATCATGTGATAGTTGTCTTTCTCTGCTTGACTTATTTCGCTAAGCATGATATGCTCTAGTTCCATCCACGTCGTCGCAAATGGCAAGATTTCATTTCTTTTGATGGCTGCATAGTATTCCATTGTGTATATATACCACATCTTCTTGATCCATTCATCTGTTGATGGACATCTAGGTTCTTTCCATAGTTTGGCTATTGTAGACATTGCTGCTATAAACATTCGGGTGCACGTGCCCCTTTGGAACACTACGTTTGTATCTTTAGGGTAAATACCCAGTAGTGCAATTGCTGGGTCATAGGGCAGTTGTATTTTCAACATTTTGAGGAACCTCCATGCTGTTTTCCAGAGTGGTTGCACCAGCTTGCATTCCCACCAACAGTGTAGGAGGGTTCCCCTTTCTCCGCATCCTCGCCAGCATCTGTCATTTCCTGACTTGTTGATTTTAGCCATTCTGACTGGTGTGAGGTGATATCTCATTGTGGTTTTGATTTGTATTTCCCTGATGCCGAGTGATATGGAGCACGTTTTCATGTGTCTGTTGGCCATCTGGATGTCTTCTTTGCAGAAATGTCTGTTCATGTCCTCTGCCCATTTCTTGATTGGATTATTTGTTCTTTGGGTGTTGAGTTTGCTAAGTTCTTTATAGATTTTGGACATTAGTCCTTTATCTGATATGTCGTTTGCAAATATCTTCTCCCATTCTGTCAGTTGTCTTTTGATTTTGTTAACTGTTTGCTTTGCTGTGCAAAAGCTTTTGATCTTGATAAAATCCCAATAGTTCATTGTTGCCCTTGCTTCCCTTGTGTTTGGCGATATTCCTAGGAAAATATTGCTGCGGCTGAGGTCGAAAAGGTTGCTGCCTGTGTTCTCCTCAAGGATTTTGATGGATTCCTTTCTCACATTGAGATCCTTTATCCATTTTGAGTCTATTTTTGTGTGTGGTGTAAGGAAATGGTCCAATTTCATTTTTCTGCATGTGGTTGTCCAATTTTCCCAACACCATTTATTGAAGAGGCTGTCTTTTTTCCATTGGACATTCTTTCCTGCTTTGTCGAAGATTAGTTGACCATAAAGTTGAGGGTCTATTTCTGGGCTCTCTATTCTGTTCCATTGATCTATGTGTCTGTTTTTGTGCCAGTACCATGCTGTCTTGATGATGACAGCTTTGCACTAAAGCTTGAAGTCCAGAATTCTGATGCCACCAACTTTGGCTTTCTTTTTCAATATCTCTTTGGCTATTCAAGGTCTTTCCTGGTTCCATAAAAATTTTAAAATTATTTGTTCTTTTTATTTAAAAAAGATGGATGGTACTTTGATAAAATTGCATTAAATGTGTAGATTGCTTTAAGTAGCATAGACATTTTCACAATGTTTATTCTTCCAATCCAGGAGCATGGAACATTTTTCCATTTCTTTGTGTCTTCCTCAATTTCTTTAATGAGTACTTTATAGTTCTCTGAGTATAGATTCTTTGCCTCTTTGGTTACGTTTATTCCTCGGTACCTTATGGTTTGGGGTGCAATTGTAAATGGGATTGACTCCTTAATTTCTCTTTCTTCTGCCTTGTTGTTGGTGTATAGAAATGCAACTGATTTCTGTGCATTGATTTTATACCCTGACACTTAACTGAATTCTTGTACAAGTTCTAGCAGTTTTGGAGTGGAGTCTTTTGGGTTTTCCACATAGAGTATCATATCATCTGCGAAGAGTGATTTGACTTCTTCTTTGCCGATTTGGATGCCTTTAATTTCCTTTTGTTGTCTGATTGCTGAGGCTAGGACTTCTAGTACTATGTTGAATAGCAGTGGTGATAATGGACATCCCTGCTGTATTTGCTGACCTTAGCAGAAAAGCTTTCAGTTTTTCTCCATTGAGAATGATATTTGCGGTGGGTTTTTCATAAATGGCTTTGATAATATTGAGGTATGTGCCCTCTATCCCTACACTTTGAAAAGTTTTGATCAGGAAGGGATGCCGTACTTTGTCAATGCTTTTTCAGCATCTATTGAGAGTATTATATGGTTCTTGTTCTTTCTTTTATTGATGTGTTGTATCACATTGATTGATTTGCAGATGTTGAACCAACCTTGCAGCCCTGGAATAAATCCCACTTGGTCGTGGTAAATAATCCTTTTAATGTACTGTTGAATCCTATTGGCTAGCATTTTGGTGAGAATTTTCGCATCTGTGTTCATCAAGGATATTGGTCTATAGCTCTCTTTTTTGATGGGATCCTTGTCTGGTTTGGGGACCAAGGTGATGCTGGCCTCATAAAATGAGTTTGGAAGTTTTCCTTCCATTTCTATTTTTTGGAACAGTTTCAGGAGAATAAGAATTAGTTCTTCTTTAAATGTTTGGTAGAATTCCCCCTGGGAAGCCAACTGGCCCTGGACTTTTGTTTGTTTGGAGATTTTTTAATGACTGTTTCAATCTCCTCACTGGTTATGGGTCTGTTCAGGCTTTCTATTTCTTCCTGGTTCAGTTGTGGTAGTTTATATGTTTCTAGGAATGCATCCATTTCTTCCAGATTGTCAAATTTATTGCCGTAGAGTTGCTCATAGTATGTTCTTATAATAGTTTGTATTTCTTTGGTGTTAGTTGTGATCTCTCCTCTTTCATTCATGATTTTATTTATTTGGGTCCTTTCTCTTTTCTTTTTAATAAGTCTGGGCAGGGATTTATCAATTTTATTAATTCTTTCAAAGAACCAGCTCCTAGTTTCGTTGATTTGTTCTATTGTTTTTTTGGTTTCTATTTCATTGATTTCTGCTCTGATCTTTATGATTTCTCTTCTCCTGCTGGGCTTAGGGTTTCTTTCTTGTGCTTTCTCCAGCTCCTTTAGGGTAGGTTGTGTACCTGAGACCTTTCTTGTTTCTTGAGAAAGGCTTGTACTGCTATATATTTTCCTCTCAGGACTGCCTTTGTTGTGTCCCACAGATTTTGAACCGTTGTGTTTTCATTATCATTTGTTTCCATGATTTTTTTCAATTCTTCTTTAATTTCCCGGTTGACCCATTCATTCTTTAGAAGGATGCTGTTTAGTCTCCATGTATTTGGATTCTTTCCAAACTTCCTCTTGTGGTTGAGTTCTAGCTTCAGAGCATTGTGGTCTGAAAATATGCAGGGAATGATCCCAATCTTTTGATACTGGTTGAGTCCTGATTTAGGACCGAGGATGTGATCTATTCTGCAGAATGTTCCATGAGCCCTAGAGAAGAATGTGTATTCTGTTGCTTTGGGATGAAATGTTCTGAATATATCTGTGATGTCCATCTGGTCCAGTGGCAACACATTGTATCTTAAATAGGAAAATCCACATGTAAAATGGACATTGCAGCAGGAAGTAGGCTAAAGGCTTCTGGCCCACTGGGTCACTCACTGGCTTCATATCAAGACTCTTCTAGATGGTTCCACCCTCTTGCTTAAGGAAATTGCCCTCTGGAGTTCTTAATAACAGGCTGATGGACTACACGCAGTTTGTAAGTGACAAAAGTGAGATGGGGGAACAAGTTTGGTTAAATCCAAGGATTTTCTTGTTTCTCTTCATTGATGGTTCTCAAAGGGTAGGGCAAATTACAATCAAGGACAGGGGTTGAAAGAAAAAATGCAGACTGCAGGACCCCAACCCCGAGTTTCTACTCACTGGGTCTAGATTGGGCCTGTGAATTTGCATTTCTGAAAACCCCCCACTGGACCCCGGACCCCCTACTTTCACCCCCTCCCCACACCGGGTTGTTGACACTGCTAGTCTGCAGGCCGTACTTTGAAAACCACTGCTCAACACTGTGCTGCCTTTCATTGGAAAGATATACTTGGGTTATTTTACATTTTACTACCAGTAAGATTTGTTATTCAAGAAGAAATACTTGAGAATCATTTGAAAGATGAAATACTATTTAGTGATGAGTTCAATTTTATTAAATTCTTGGTTTTTATGCATGTAGAAATCACACACTATGGGAATTAAAATAATGAATGAAATATAACCATGTCCTCCAAGATCTCATCAGCTAGTTGAGATTATAGCCATAGATACATACTTAAATTTATCATTAACAAAGCAAACACAATGAATGCTTTAGCAGACTTTTAAAAAATGTACTCTGAGAATATGAAGTAGGAAATTCTATTTTAAAACAAGTCCTTACCTTCAACTTGCTTTACCTTTGAATCACTTCTACCCTCTTTCTCTTTCTTCCAGATAAAACTAAATATATTCTGTTTACTGTGGCTATTTCTTCACTCACGCACATATTAAAAAACAAAATTCAGCCAAGTCAATTTGATAATTTAATAGGCTTTATTCAACAACTCATGAGTTGGGCAGCATCCCATCTAGGCAGCAGAAAGGAGCTCCAAGTAACTGTCCAAACTGGAAGGCTTTTATAGGAAGAAGGGGGATGGAATAAGGGAAGACTGGATTACCTTACCTTCCTTTGAGGTATAGAAAGGACCTCGGCAGCAGAGGACTGCATTGGTGCAGAACTGAAAATCCCAGATGGACCAGTTAAGACACCATTCCCAGGGAAAACAGAACCTACAATTAGGTTAGGTACTGAACCTTGGTTTGGCGATGTAGGCTTAGCACAAGTGACTCCATTTGGGGCCTGTTATTTCTTATTAACACAACTGAATCACAAAACAAGTTTTCCTCATCAAACCCAGCAATAAAACTGCAGTGGGAGAATTCACCCATAACCTTCTAAATGCCAAATCCAAAGGTCTGACAATAGCCCTTGTGTTTCTGAGGCATGGGCACACTACTGATCATTCAAGCACCCTTAACTCCGGTGACCCCAGCCTGTCCCTTGCTTCTCCCACTCACTCAAACCCTTAAGCTCACTTTTTCTTGTCTCAAGACCTCTTCTGTCTCCATCTAGACTTTACATCTGCTGTTCCTTGAGTTTTGCCACAGGCTCTTTTCTCATATCTTCCAAGATTTTCTCCATCTCATGAAGGAGTGGTTTTTATTAAAATGAGAGTCTGTACCTTACTCCCCTTTCAAAAAGCATCCACTGAATCCCAGTTGCCTAAAGGCAAGTAAGGCTTCTCATCATCTGGTCTGGTTAATTTTCCATGTGATCTCTTGCTTCTCTTTTACCTGTTCTCTTCTTTGTCCATCTCCATAGACCTATTATTCCACTGGCTATTTTAACTTAAGGTACACATGATTGATTGTGATTAACACATTCCATGCTTACACAAGAGGCTTCTCCTTTGCTTTTCTCTATCTTCTACTCCTGTGATACTTTCCTGCCACCTTTGTGCTTTATTCCTCCTTGACTCTTCTCATGCCAACAGACAGATGCACTAATTAATTTAACATGATCTTCCATCCCATCTTACATATGGTTAGTGCAATATAAATTAACACTTGGAGATCATGCACTTTTTTTGTATCATATTCAGAGAGCATATTTTTACCCATTTATTCATTACCATTCTTAGTTCTAATTTGTTTTGCATAGTATTAAGAACTTGAAATTTATTCATTCTTCTACATGTAATTTTACTTCATTAATTTTTTCATTAATTTTTCAAAAACCTTTTCTATTTTTCATTCATGCTTGGTTGCATTGCTTAGTATTCCTAATGTAGACACATTTTTGCTAAAATACTTCAAGATTGTTACTTTCAAAAATGGACTTTTTGTGATAAAAATTCTAAAGCATTTTCACTCAGAGAATATTTATTTCACTTTCATATTTACATAGCAATTTAGCTACATATAATAATCTATTTAAATTTTCTGTGAAAAATTGAAAACAAATTAACCCCATTGTCTTCATTTTAATTTTATATTTAAGTGAAATATAGGTTTTATAGTTAACATATTATATATAATTATGTTTTATATATTACATTATATAATTTATACATAATAATTATATAATATATTATATACAACTTAAACATTTTATGTATTATATTGAATTATATGTATGCTATATACATATTACATATTAAAAAAATACAAGGCTTCATATACTTTATCACCTAATTATCTAGTTTTTTACTTTTCTGACATTCAAATGAATGGTATTAGTTGTATAAGTTAAGTGGCTTGCAATTTTACTCCATTTTATATTCTTAAGATCTTTATATCTGTAGGTGCATTTCATTTATTTTCATTTCTGTGTAGTATTTATTGTAGGAATACTATAACATGTATTTATTTATTCTGCTATTGATGAGATCTTATTTTGAAGGGTTTTATTTTCTTTCATTTTGTTTTTAGAAATGAAGTGGCCATGAATATTCCTGAGCATGTCTTCTAGTACACATGCTGAAGTTTTCTCCAGGTTAAATGCCTAGGAAGGGTTGCTGGAATACAGTATATGCCCATGTTCAACTTTCTAAGATGATGCTAAGTTATTTATCAGGGTGATTGCTCAAATTTTTATTTTCATTAACAGTCTTTGTTGCTATACATCCTCATCAAAAGTTTATATTTCTTGACCTTTTATTATTTGCCATTCTGATGATGAAATGTAATTTATTGTAGTTTTTCAATACCAATTTGCCAGTTTTTTTTTTTTTTAACACTTTTGTGGAGGACATTCATAGATCCTCTTCTTAGAAATGCCTTTCAAAACTTTTCACCATTAGTTTATCTTTTTCTCTGCCAACATATGAATTATTTTTATATCTTCTATGCTAATCTATTGTAGACATATATATTATATACAGAACAATCTATTTTACATATATATGTGCGTGGATGTGGGTAAGTACACACAATGCAAATATCTCCTCCAAATTTGTGAAAACTCTTAGTCTTCTGATGAATAGATGTTCTTAGTTTTTGTTTTATTTTTAAGATTTATTTATTTATTTATTTGACAGAGATCACAAGCAGGTAGTGAAGCAAGTAGAGGCGGGGGTGGGGGGGAAGTAGGCCCCCCACTGGGCAGAGAACCTGATGTGTGGCTCAATCCCAGGACCCTGAGATTATGACCTGAGCCAAAGACAGAGGCACCCCAGAGGTTCTTAGTTTTAATGCAAGTGAAATTCTCAAACTTTTCACTTATGTTTTATGCCCCTTGTTTAAGGAAGTCATTTCCCCACCCCAAGATTATACAGTCTCCATGTTGTCTTCTGAAACCTTTATAGTTACACATCTCACATTTAAATCTTTGGTCCTTTTGGAAATAACAATAAAATTGGAATGATATGAGGATTGATAAATCTGTCATAAAAACAGTCAGTTTTATCACCACCATTCATTTAATGCTCCATCTTTCTTACAACTAATTTGCTTTGGTCTCTATGTTAGGTATAAACTGTCCATATATGTTCAAATGTGTTCCTTAACCTTCTGCTTTCTCAGTTGGTCTGTTCTTACTTTGTTCCACTGCAAAATGTCTTAGTCCTTTTAGATTTTTAGTAAGTCTGGATATTATATCCAGGTAAGTAAGTCACTTACTTTTGTTTTTGCGTTTTTTAAGGTTTTTATTTATTTATTTGAGAGAGTAAGCAAGGGAGAGATAGAAAACACACAGAAGAGGAGAGGAGGGGCAGAGGGAGAGGGAGAAGCAGACTCCCCACTGAGCAGGGAGTTGGAGGTGGGACTTGATCCCAGGACCTTGGGATCATGATCTGAGCTGAAGGTAGTCACTTAACTGGTTGAGCCACCCAGGCACCCACTTACATTTGCTTCTTTGTGAAGAGTATCTTGGCTTTACTATAATATTTGTTCTCACATACAATTTTTAGAATTATTAAACTTGATGTCAAATTTTATTAAATATTTTGTAAGATTATAATGGAATTAAAGTAAATATGTAAATCCATTTGTAAAGGATTCACAATATAATATTAAATCTCTTTCTCTATAAACATGGTACATATTTCCACTTACTAAGTCTTTATATAAGTTTCTATCTAGTAAGCATATTATGTTTTGTGAGAACTTTATGTTGGTTATTGTCAGTAATATACATTTTTAAATCAGATAAATAAAAACATTTTCAATTAATTATATATCTAAAATTTGGCTGGTTTTAAAATTTTAATAATTTCTCTTAAATAACTGTAGGTTTTCTACTTAGGTAATGATATAATCTATAAGCAATGAGGGTAAGTATGAGGGTTTATGCTTTTCCTTTCCAATTTACATAATTCTATTTTTTCCCTTGACTTACCATACTGATTAGACATATTCTTTGCTTTTTTTGTGACTATGAAGAGGATTCTAAAAACATTTTCCATTATATACAATGGGTGTATTAGATATTTGTGTATGTCCTTTATCAGATTAAGTAAAATTCCTTCTATTCATATTTGCTGATTTTTTTGAAATCCTAACTGGATGTTCACTTTTACTAAATGATGTTTTCTGCATCTTTTGAGATGGTTAAGAATCCAGAAAAAAACAAAAACCAACAAACAAAAAAATACCCACATATAAGGTCCATTGAATTTTGATTAAAAAAGTGAAGACAATTAAAAAGAAAAAGAATAGTTTTTTCAACAAATGATGGTGTAAAAATTGACTATCATATGCTCTTAAAATAAATCTATATCTAGACTACATAGAAAAATTACTCAAAATAAATCATGTTCCCAAATAAAATATCTATAGCTATAAAGTTCCAGAGTTATGCAAAGACTTCTCGGGTATGACACAAAAAACACAGATTATAGAGAAAAAACATGATGAGTTGTACTTCATTGTGAAAAAGGAGTTCTGCTTTTCAAAAGAAGTGTTAAGACAATTAATACACAAGCCATAGGTGGGGCAACACTTGCAAATCATGTATTTTAAAATGTGCTAAAAGGTGCATCTACAGGGTATATAAAGGACCCA
The DNA here is from genome assembly GCF_964662115.1 of Mustela nivalis. Lineage (NCBI taxonomy): Eukaryota > Metazoa > Chordata > Mammalia > Carnivora > Mustelidae > Mustela > Mustela nivalis. The sequence continues at coordinate 21,936 of NW_028133707.1, read as the reverse complement.
GAAAAAGCAAGGAAGGCAAAGAAACAATTTAATTTAAAAAGAAAGGACAAGAGATCTGGCAGATAATTCACCAAAGATAATCTACTGATGGCAAGTCAGTATATAAAAAGAAGCTCAACACTACCAGTCATTAGGGAAATGTAAATTTCCATAGTGAGCCAGCACCACACACCAAATAAAATGGCTAAGATTAAAGAAAGTGATCATACCATGTGTTGGCAAGGATGAAGAGAGAATGGATTGTTAACACATTGCTCCTGGGAGTATCAAATGTATAACCACTTTGGAAAACAGTTCGGGAGTTTATTAAGAAGTTCAGTATGCACCTATCCGACCTAACCATCCAACTACTAGACATTTATCTAAGAGAAATGAAAACATACATTCACAATAAAACTTATACTTGAAACTTCATAGCAACTTTGTTTATAATAATAATTAAAAAAGGAAACAACCAAGATATCCATCAAAAGATGAATAGATGAACAAATTATGGTATATCCATATAAGGAAATATTATTCAGCAATAAAATAAAATGAACTATTGATCCATGCAGCAATGTGGGTGGGTCTATAAATAATTGTTTTGATAGAGATAAAAAAAGATCATGTACAATATTATTCCATTTATATAAAATCCTAGAAAATGTAAACATCAATACTGATAGAAAATAGATCTATAGTTGGTTAGGAGGAAAAGAAAAGAGACATAGGAAGGGTGGGTGATGGGGCACCTAGGTGGTTCGGTGGGTTAAAGCCTTTGCCTTCTGCACAGGTCATGATCTCAAGGTCCTGGGATCAAGCCCCGCATCAGGCTGTCTGCTCAACAAGGAACCTGTTTCCTCCTCTCTCTCTCTGCCTACTTGTGATCTCTCTCTCTGTGTCAAATAAATAAATAAAATCTTTAAAAAAAAAGAAGGGTGGGTGACATGAAGAAACTTTTGAGGGTAATGGATATGTTTACTATCTTGACCGTGATGACTTCACAGCTACATACGTATCTACAGACTTATCACCTTATGCATAGTACTTTATTGTATGTCATTTATACCTCATTATAGGTATAACAAAAACTACTCATTGGTAAAATACTGAATGCTTTTACCCTGAAACTGAGGTTATAGCAGGATGACTAGTCTCATGACTTCTATTCAATTTTTCACAGCTGATTATAGCCAATGGCAATAAGGGAAGAAAAGGAATTAAATGTTCTTGATGCAACTTGGTGAAAAAAAGCAGTCTTTTTATTACATGGTGCTGGCTCTACTAGACAGTAATATGGGGAAAAAATACACCTTGGCCATTATTCACACTGCACACAAACATGAATCTGAGGTTGATTAATTAATCTAATAGTTAGTTAGATTAAGAAATCAATTGGGTTAATTGATTTGAGGTAGTCCTAAAATTAAAAAGCTAAAGTACAGAGCACCTGGGAGAAAACATAGTAGAATAGCTTTGTGATCTCATTTTAGGCAAAATTTCTTAATAAAAATGAACTAAAAGTACTAACCAAAAATTTAAAAAATTTGTAAACTGTTCTTTTTAACATTAAAAAATTTTAACATTAAAAACATTAAATTAACATTAAAAACATTAACAAAAAATTTTAACATTAAAAAATTTCTGCTTCTCAAAAGAAATTTTATTTATTTATTTATTTTAAAGATTTTATTTATTTATTTGACAAAGAGAGAGACAATGAGAGAGGGAGTACAAGCGGGGGGAGTGGGAGCCTGATGCAGGGCTGGATCCCAGGACCCTGGGACCATGACCTAAGCCAAAGGCAGACACATAATGACTGAGCTACTGAGGTGTCCCCTCAATAAAAATTTTAAAAGCAAGACACAGAGTAGGAGAAAATATTCACAATGTCCTGGCATCCTGAATATATAATGATTCCCATAAACCAGTAATAAAAAGATAGCCTATTTTTTTTTTTAAAGTGAGCAGAGGACTTGGAAAGGCATTTCACAAAGGATATCATATAAATAAATGACCAACAAGCACATGAAAAGATGTTCAATGTCGTTGTTCTTCACTGAATTGCAAAGTAAAACCACAGCGCCCCTTGCGCACACATTAAAATGACTAAAATTTAAAGGACTCCATAATATCTAATGCTAGATGGGATGTGGGGTATCTAGAAAACGCCTATATTTTTGATGGAGGTGTAAAATGATACAGCCAGGTTCGGAAATCTGTTGGCAGTGTCTAATAAATTGCACCAACTATGAGATCTTGCCGTTCTACTCTGTGCCAGTCTTGTTTCAAGCAGAGGAAAGAAACCATGAGCAACTTGAACAGGGAAAGTTTAACAGAAATTGATTAAATATAGCAAGGAAATTAGAGACTAGACCAGTCAAGGCAATTCCAAAGAACACAAGAACAGCACGTAGAAGAAATAGCCACTACTTCTAAGGCTTAGATAAAACACCCAAAAAAGTGACACCTACCTCTCAGGAGAAGGCACAGTGGGTGCTCACTGGATGGCAGAGTTGTGTGACCATTTCATGTCAGTGGAACATGGTGGAAACAGACTCCTTATGAGTCCTGAGAAAAAAGCACAACAGCATATCATTAATTTATGCATCTTATATAACTATTTTATACCCATTGAACAACTTCCTAGTTTTGCTCTCCTCATTCCCTGGCAACCACCATTCTATTTTCTACTTTTATAAGTTCGCCTATTTTAGATGTCTCATATAAGTGGAATCATGCCGTATGTGTTCTTTGGTACCTGACTTCTTTCACTTAATATCATGGTTTTGTTTATTACCTTGACTGGGGTCATGGGATTACAGGCATGTGTATATGTCCAAACTCATCAAATTGTACACATTAAGTATGTGCAGAATTTTTTGTGTATCAATTATGCCTCAATAAAGTTGTATAAGAAAAAAAAAATTCTGGGGAAGCTTGTTCATGGAGATGTACATCACTGGAGACATTGTCTTACAAAATTTACTGTGGGTGCGGGGTGCCCTGCCAGGGTAAACTGTTGGTTTGAGCACAGCTGCTTGTCACCTAGCAGCAGTTAGGTGCTGGGGAAGCTCCATGTGCTGTTTACAAGGCAGAGGTTGGAGCACTTGTGTACACTGCAGAAACTTGCAGAGAAGCTAACTGGAACCCAAAGGAAAACCTTCCTCCTGCCATGTTTCTCTAGTGCCCTCTGTTGACAAAATTTAACCTGGTGAAATTGATGAAGAAAGATTTAATTGACCCAGATCATTTCCACAGAGCAGGCCAGATTTTCCAACGTGGAACTGAGAGGTGTTTAGTTTCTAAAGTAAAAATTTCCAAAGGAAATTAAAATATATTTATCACCAACACTTCACAAGGATGTTCATTACAACTTTGTAATAACAAAGAAAGAGAAACAACAAAAAATAACGAAATAAAAATAGTAACAAAAATATAAGTATATATATTTTACATATATATAAAATAACAAAAAGAACAAAAAAATTGTTTTAAAAATAATAACAAAAGAAGAGAAAACATGGAAACAGCACAACATACAGGGCTTTAACACAAGATTAGTTCTATATATTCTGGTATATTTATACAAAAGCACACAATGCAGCAATAACAAAGATGATTTCACATGACATAGGCAAACCTGAAAAATACATTGATCCAAACGTACATAGTGTATGATTCCACTTTCATGAAATATTATAGATCAACAAAATTGATTTTGGGAGAAAGAAATAAGAATAGTGGCTGAGTCCAGGCGGGGAACGTGGATGAGGATTAACTGGAAAGGTGCAGAGGGAACTTTTTAGTGTTATAGTAGAGTTCAATATTCTGATTAGATGTTGGTTAAATTACTGCACATTCATCAAAACCCATCAGACTGTACTCTTAACATGCATGCATTTCACTAGATATAATTTTGCGACAATTAAAAAAATTATACATCTAAGGTAACCTGACTAGTTTAGATCAAATTAACAAAATAAGATTGTAATTTAAGAAAATGCATAAAGTCTATTTTTTTCTATACTAAAATATTCTGACAGAGCTTTAGTAACATTTATTCTTAGTTTATGGTCACATCATTTCCTAAGTCACAAAATACAAGACAAATAAATTTTTTAAGATGATCAAAAAAATTATAGTGTGGTATATATGTATACAGCTATATAGCCTGTCTTAATTACTAATTTCCAGGGGCTTTTATATCCCTAGAAACAAAGAAAATGGGTCACATATGTAAAAAATTTTTATCTCTGTTGAAAGATTTATGTTTTGGCCTTCAAACAATAGACAGTAAAAAGACCTGCTGACAAATACAAACTTTTCTAAAATAGGAAGCCAAGCAGAACATGGGCCTTCTTTTCACATTTTTTGGTTATGTGAAGCACAACAAAAGGAATCAGAAAAAACTATCCAGTTACTGTGACCTATATAACCCACTGTTGCCAAGGGGAGTAAAAATGAGTTTAATCTAGTTGAAGGTATAATCAATGAGGAGTTTTAAAAGCTGCTGTTAGCTTTGAATGATTATATAGGGTTGATCTATTAGACATAGCATCATCATAATTTTTAAAATATAATAATGTGGTCATCAGAATTACAAAACTCTCTCCAGCATAAATTTTTGGAAGAAACTTTGATACATTATGTGCTCAGTTCCATTTGCTGATGTGCAAATTGCCAAGGCAAACTTCCTGTGGAACAAACGATGAATGAAGGTCAGTTATCAGATACAAAGTAATGTAACCAAGGCAGTCAAAACAAGGAATGATCTGATTTTGCGTCCAAATAAAAGAAAGGTGGAGCGGCAAGTGTTAATATTTTCATATTTCTTATTTTCATAGAAATGCGTGACTATGATCAGCGTTTCTGTAGCAACAAGCAAGAGTGTTATCAGAGTCGTGATATAGATAAATGGCTTCTCATATATCTTCTTTCTTGTAATCACAGAAGGATATGTTTCAGAAATGTTGTTATAGCTATATTTAAAGAACAAAGCAACAACTGTGTCCCAGCAGCAGACTTTTGTTCTTGTCAGAATAGAAGGTGCTAACTACAAGAGGGCTTGTGTCTGTAAGGAACAACACAAGTGATTCTATTATTACATGTACCGATTGATTATTTCTCTTGCTTTCTATACCACTGTCAATCAGGACTTAACAAAAAAACTGACACTTTCTATAAGTGAAGTCCATATTTTGATTTTCATTTCCAATAGATATTTTCAGTACATGAGTGCCTGAGTAAAAAGTTACATATATTTTGTAAATGAGAGCATGTCCCTATATTACTATAAGGGTAAATAAGAAACTTGCTTGGATTTTTTATTTTTATTAATAATAAAATATAAAATATGTATTTTTATTCTTAATAAAAATTATTTGCTCTTCTAAAGTAAACTTAAATTTTCAAAGAACATTTAACACATAATGTGTCATTATACTCTATTAAAAACTTAACATCGAAAAATGCATATGTAATATTGTATATTTATATTATTTTTTAGTCTTCTCATCTTACTGCATTAGAGAAACCTAAAAGTGGTCTAAAATTCTGAATTTTCAAGTAATGTCATGAGGGAAAATAGGGTAATTTCAAATAGTATCAAAATGTTTTATTATGCTAATAAATAAAGTGAATACTTCAGAATTTATATTAATCACTTTGAGTAAACTATTTCATACCGCATTTATTTTTTCACTTATTATTGATTCTAGTATCATTATCTTGGTATAAATTAGAAAGGAGGTATAAAATTAAATGGAAATTATTATAAGCAAGATGTTTATAAAGTTATATAGATAAAAATCTTAAAAATCATGACCAATATTTGATATTGAAACTTATTCTACTTTATGCCATGGAGACTAGGTTGACAAGACTTTAGTGATAAACCAAAGACATCACAATAAAATGGAAAGTTGAATTACCTTTCTTGACTGAAAGTATTCGTATCACTAATATTTCTAATACAGTAATTATTATAATCTATATTTACTTTCTGCCCTTAAAAATTATTACTTTATGAAAATGTATAATCTAAAGTTCTTTCCCTAATTATATGTTGACTACTTTATTAAACAGTGAAATGTCGGAGCACCTGGGTGACTCAGTTTCAGTTCAGGTCGTGATCTCAGAGTCATGAGATGGAACCCAGCGTCAGGCTATATGCTCAACACTGAGTCTCCTTGAGATACTCTCCCTCTCCCTCTGCCCTTCCCACCAACCCCCTTGTGCACGGACCATACACACTGTCTCTCAAATAGATAAATAAATAAATAAATAAATAAATAAATAAAACTGTTAGAGATAAAAAAAAATTGAAATGCAGGTTAATTGTGAATTATTCTTAAGTGATCTACACATTCTTTTCTAAAAGTGTTTACAATCATTTCAGAATTAATACCCTTCTCAAATTTTCCAGACTTTTATGTAGTTTACTTTCCCCTGCTTCCAGAATCTTTGCTCCTTTCTATAAGATTAGTTAACAGATTCATCAGGAGAGAAGACCTTCCTCTGCCATTCAAGTTTCTTCTAGCTGAACTTAGAATCAAATTGACAAAAGACAGGTTAACAGGAGAAAATCAAATTTAAGAGGTGTTCACATACGGAGAATCCACAAATTCATGAGATTCCAAAGACAATGAGGCAACATGAAGTTTATATGAGCTAAGGAAAGAAGTAGGGTCAGAGGATACAAAGGGAAGAAAGACCATTAGCAAGAAGGGGAAAGGAGATGTTTTCAAAAACAATGATTGACCTATCATGCAGGTAAGTTTCTTACATAAACAGAAGTCTGTTAATAGTTCTCTTCCTGGTACAGGCTCTCTTTCCAATGTAAACTTAGGCGGTTGAGAACCAAGAAGAGAGATTTTTCTGAATCTGCTGGGTTTTGATTCTTTTAACTCAAAGTTCATGCCAAAGTGACCCATGTTGGGCAGTCTTCCCTTGGCCCCTCCAGTTTTCATATTGTCAGATTTTAAAGATTAATTTATTTTTATCATCTCTTCCTTTCTCCAAATATTCCTAGGATTAAGAATGTGATTTTTCAGGCACCTGGGTGGCTTAGTCGGTTAAGCTTCTGCCTTTGGGCCCAGGTCATTGATTCCAAGGTTCTGGGATCAAGTCCTGCATGGGGCTCCCTACTCAGTGGGGAGTCTGCTTCTCCTTCTGCCTCTATGCTTGGCTTCTGCTCATGCTTTCTCTCTCTTAAAGAAATAAATAAAATCTTAAAAAAAAAAAGAATGTGATTTTTCAATTACATCTTCAAATTATATTCTTTCAGTATATTTCGATCCATTGTATCTGAGTCTGAAGACTTGAAATTATTTAAACTGTTTAAGGTTTTCTTAGAAACTGAATTTCTCTTAAAGATACTTATTCATCCTTTGAAGGATTATTATCCTTGTGAAAAGAGATAAAACAAAATGAGTTCAGTATTTCTACGTTCTTTCTGTGATGTCTTTTCTTAACCTACATACCACATCCACATCTAAATTAATGATTTAATTCTATTAATTTCCTTTTAAGAACTGACAAAGCTTTGTTCCACAAATTTTGGTAGATTGTGTCTTTATTTTCACTCATGAAAAATATATTCCAATTTTCTGAGTCCCTTACTTTTTGATCCATGAGATGTTAAAAGAATGTATTTTATTTCCAAATATTTTAAAGATTTTTTTTCAGATATTTGTCTACTACTGATTTCTAGCATAATTCTATCACAGTCAGAGAAAAATATTTGTATTTTCCTACTTCTTAGCATGCCCAATGATCTTTGCTAAGATGCCAGATTGTGATACTGTGATATAATAAGAAATAATGTTCATTCCCAGTTCTGGGCATAAAGATCCTAAAATCCTTAAGATTTCCTGAGTAATGGAGGTGAGAGGAGCATCTTTTATTATTCTTTCAACCACACCTAAGTTTATGTTAATAAAGTAATGAGGTGACTTTTGGAAAGTCCCTAATGTTGGGGGGTGCTGACAGTCTGAGGAATCAAGGATATGGTTAGAGAATTAGCACCCCCCACAGTTGTTTTTCCAGAGAAGGGAGAAGGGCTCCAGTTTGAGTTCATCACTAATGCCCAATGATTTAATTAATCATGTCTACATAATGCAACCTCCATAAAAACCCTCATCAAAGGGATTCAGACAGGTTCTGGAGTTCAGTGAACACATCAAGCTACTAGGAGGATATGTACCCAGAAAAAGGCATGTAAGCTCTATGCCCCACCCCCAGCTGGTCTTATGCATATCTCTTCCATTTGGTTGTTCCTGGGTTGTATTCTTTACAATAATCCAGTAACTGTAAGTGAAGTGTTTCCCTGAGTCCTCTGAACCGTCCTAGCAAATTTTTGAACCTGAGGAAGGGGGTTGGTTGTGAGAACCCCCAATTTATAGTTGGTCTGTTAAAAGTGCAGGTGACAACCTGGGACTTGCAACAAACATCTGAAGTTTGGGGGAAGTCTTATGGGACTAAGATGTTAACCCTGCAGAGTCTGTTAACCTACAGACTAAGATGTTAACTCATTCCAGGCAGTTAAGTCAGAATTGAGTTAAATCGTAGGACACTCTGTCAGAGTCCACCAAGATCTGGAGAATTGCTTGGTTTGGAAAAATTCACACATCTGGTGTCAAGAATGTAAGTAGTACAAAGGGAAAAAAAAGGTATTTTCCTTTATAGATATTGTTAATTTTACTTTTTTGAGTCCTGATTTCTTCCACTCCTATAAGTATTCTAGAGCCTTTTTCCTGGGATGCAGTTACTTGAAAGTAACTTGATGCTTTCTGGTTTTGCTCTTAAGATTCATTAATTAGGAGAAGAACAACATTTAGGCTAGGGCTAATTATGTCCCAATGTTAAAGTAAGATCTTTCTGTGTCTACTGTGTCCAATGCCCAGTGAATTATGTGGTTTTCTCCAGTGGGGGATGAGCTTTTTATAAGCACCAGATACCATTCTTTCTAACCCTTTTAGAGGGTTTTTCCTCCCCAGTCTCTGGCATTTTCTTCACAAGTATGTACTTATTAATACTCTACTGAAAACTCAAGATAGATTTTCTCTCTCTCTACAGCTCTCTCTACAACTTTCTCCTTTCCAGCACTTTCTCCAGCAAACCCTAGGCTTGTTGGTTAGTTGGACTTTCATTTCCATCTTCTCACCTTTGGGAGTCCACTCTATGCTTGGCTTTCCTTCCTTGAACTCTTCCTCTGAAGGCAGTAAGCTGTGGTGATCACAGCGCTCAGCTCCCTTTCAGGGAACACTATTTATCATTTACTGTTTAGTGTTTTAAAAACCATTGTTTCATATATTTTGTCTTATTTTCCTTAGTTGCTTAGGGAAAAATTTCTTGTTTCTATATCTTAGTCTAAGGCAAAAATCATAAGCCACTTTTTACATTTAATATGCATTGATCTTAAATGATACTCTCCTTCTCACAAGTTTTCATCTCTATAGTGCATTTGAATGTTTAAATTCTTATAATGATATATTATTTCCTTTAAATAAAAATGTCAAAGTAGATGCAAAATATAAAATATCACCTATTTCACCAGATCTCACTTTACTACTTGGTGGAAAGCAGCCTTTTGTTTTCCTAGTTTCGACATAAGTTCTAAGCCAATTGTTTTCCCGTACCAGTTTGGATGAAATATTTAGGAAACTCTTGAATTATATAATACAATGCCTAATTCAAGTGGGCTGATATATATATATATATATATATATATATATATATATATATATATACACACACACACTTACACATATACCTTTGCTGAAGGCATTGATTTACCTCTACTATAAGTGGATATACTCACTTGTTAGGATCTGATAGTCTGTGTGAAATACCGTCAATAGCTCTAACTCCTGTATATGTTATTCATATATTTCATTCAACATGCATAATTTGGGGGAAATTTTAATTTTCATTCTTAATAAAAGGAATTTTCTGGGGCACCTGGTTGGCTCAATTAGTTAAATAGCTGGCTCTTGAATTTGGCTCAGGTCATGATCTCAGGCTCATAAGATCGAGCCCCACATTTGGTTCCACACTCAGCAGGGAGTCTGCTTAAGATTCTCTCTCTCCTTCTGCCCCTTCCCACACTTATGCTTTCCCTCTAAAATAAATAAATATTTTAAAAATATATTTTTTTAAAAAGATATTTTCTTATGCAAACTCTTTAAGCCTATCTGTGTTTGTCGTTTCATTTAGAAAAAGGATCTCCTGAAGATAATACTATTAGGCAGAAATGGACTTCTTGAATTACCCAGGAAAAAAAAGATAAAGGTGGAATACAAAATAAAAATGTATAGAAGTGTCCCTACACATGGTTTTCAGACTGATTCAGAAGCCCAAACTCATGTTTTACTTTTATAACCAGTCACCAGTAACTAACCATTTAAAAATGGTGACATTTACCGCTGGATGTGCAGCTCATATGCCAACTCATATTTTTATTTCTGAGATGTCAGTTACAGTTTTAATCTTTTCCAAAGGAATTAAAATATCAAGATTTTCATTTTCAATAACATGGCAGACTAAACATTATGTTTTTCTTTCAGAAACAATTTAAAATGGTGACTAAAAAATTCCTCTTGCGTTAGACGTATACTTCTGGCCCAGAATAATAAATGAGATTTCCACATAATTTTCATGTGGATACCTCACACAGAAGTCATAAAAATTATAAAAACCCTCCAATTAATACTCCAGAGAGTTGTGTAGTTTACTTATTCTCTAGGTACCTATGCTCTATAGGTTTTGGATCTAGTTCATCTTTTACCCAGAGATGTTCTGCTAAAGGCATTTAACAGATCAGGCTCTTCCTCTGAGAATATATCATTGGACATTTACTTAAAGGTCTGACAAGGAGGTTGGCTGAGTCCCCTTCTTTCTTTGCTTTCCCTAGAGGTATCTCCTCCCCCCTCATAAAGAGAATGCATATATCACAGGCCAGCTGTTTAACTTTGTACAAGGCATATACTGTAGAGGAACATGCATCAGCTATACTTTAATTTTCAAAGTCTGTATAGCACAAATTTTAAAATACTTTTATATTCATAATTTTAACAAGTGAATGGACCTTTTCCATATGGCTGTATAATTAAATCTCACAACAGGATAATACGGTCAGTCAGATAAATGTGATGTTCCCATGCTTCTCCATGGCTCTGAATTAGCCTTACAGACATTGTGTCCTCACTGATCCACATGTGTACAGAAAGTTTTCCCAAATTCTCAAAACATTAAAAAAATTAAAGTATTCAAATTCCAGCTATTTGTGTATAAGATAAGATCAACACACCATGGATACTTTCTTCCATACAACTCAGTAATAGAAATTACTCTTCTGGGGCACCTAGGTGGCTCAGTGGGTTAAAGCCTCTGCCTTCAGCTTGGGTCATGATCCCAGGGTCCTGAGATTGAGCCCCACATCGGGCTTTCTGCTCTGCAGGGAGCCTGCTTTCTCCTCTCTCTCTCTGCCTGCCTCATAGCCTACTTGTGATCTCTGTCTGTCAAATAAATAAATAAAATCTTTAAAAAAAAAAAAAAGAAATTACTCTTTCAATCTGGGATCTTAGTTGAGTTTTTTTTTTTCCTTCCAAAATGGTTTATTTCCTCATATCTGATTTTCATCACATTTATGACTGCTAAATATTATTCAGGTAATTTTTTAGATTCTTTGAAGTGTATTTTTCATAACAAAAATACACAAACATGAGTTAAGAAATTATTAGGGACAATATATAGGAGGGATATGGAGATACATTCCAGGAGTGGAAACATAATAACAATCAAAATGAACAAAAGAAACCAAGCTTTGTGGGGATACAGAGAATAGAATTATAGTCTAGAGATTAAGGAAGGCTTTGAAGAACAAGAAGAAATGTAAGGGAAACTTTAAAAGATAAGTTGGATTTTAACAGGAAGAGAAGAACAAAACTCTAGGCAGATTTTAAAACACTCTGAATGTACAAGACATGTAATGCATAGTATGATTTGGGAATCATAAGTAGTATGGTGGGATTATGGTGGGAAATAAGGTTGCAAAGGGGTCATTATTCATGGTAGGGAATAACGAATGCCAGTCTAAAGAGTCTGGGTGTTATTTTGTAGATTAAAGATATTTGCCAAAGTATTCTGAGTAAGATGAACTTTCAACAATTAAGTCTTAGAACTATTGTGTAAGGAAAGGAAAGAGTCAAAATAACATTTGTTGAATGCCAATCAATGTCTTTGGCACTTCCATTTATTCTAACACAGTTATCCCTGGCTCTGGTCCATGTTAAAACTATATTATGTAATTCACATGTGAGGAAAAAAGCATTCATTAAAGGTTTATCATTTACTCCAAGTTACACAAGTAGTAAGTGGATAGAATTAAAGTTTACAGATGAAGGGCAACTATAGAGCCATGAAAACTTTAAGGAGGTTCTAACAGCAATTCAGATGAGAGATGAGGAGAGTTATAACCAGGGTAATTGCTGTGGGGAATTTAAGGAAGTGAATCATTATGTTCCAGGAGTTTCATTGATGATACCTAGGGGACGAGGAAGTCAGACGGTAGTAAAATGTTTCTGAAGTCTCTATTGTCCCAAGTAATGAAGTAGAAATTCCAGTTTATTCTGAGAAACAAGCACTGTCAAACTCTCTTGCTACTGACCAAGTTATTTAACCTTTTTGAACATAACTGGAATAGTTACTGTGAGGTTAGGAAAATATGCATAGTTTAGAGCACTGGGTCTGCTTAGTAGGTGAGATTCAATAAGGTAAATTGTTACGTCTATGACATAACCTGCTCTGTTGTTCATCACTTCTCCATTATCCAGCCTAGATAAAAAGAGGCATTAGAGTAACAGAACCACAAATCTGGTTGGCCACCCTTACATCCAAAATTTATGGATGGTACATTGTGTAATTTTCTAGAGCTTACTTCATAATTTGTGAAATAAGTATATTTATTGTGTAGGAGAGGGCTTAAATTGAACTGCCTTGTTTTCCTTTAGATTTTAAGCTATAGAAAAATTGTACAAAAGGAACTGATGACCAAGTGAGAGTCATGGGACACATTAGTGATAGGAAGGGAGGTAACCATAGTTCTCAAGGCAGAGGTGGGACTGATGAAGCTGGATCTGAAAATTTGACTTAGATCTGAAGCTAAAATTGCAGTCTCTTACTTCCCATCTAAATCTACATTTGTGACTCCCCCATGTGGAAAGTTGGGCACATGGGAGAGATCTGATTTACTAAGTTCACTGTATCATATATCGGTTTTCTAGAAATTACAGAGAGAAGGAGACAAATTGTGGGTCTCCCTCATCCTCTATGGAGTCCCTACCCATGTAGTCTGCCCACATGAAGGAAGCAGGTCCATTCTGCTTGAGTACAGACAGGTTAAGTGAGAAATATAGCACGTATCTACAAGTGATATTTCACTGTGATGCACGAACTGATGTATCTGTTAGAATTCTGGATCTCTTACCACTATGGACAACATCAACTACCTTATCATAAGGGGCTTCAGTACTCATGCAACCAATGAGGCAAGTTGTCACATGGACCTCAGGGTTGGTATAAGTCCATAGGTGTAGGATATCATTAAGAATGTAGTTTATTTCCCTACTTTCACTCAGCTTTTTTGGGTTCAGTTATACCTCACAACTATCTTCTTTTGTGAAGAACATAACCATCAACCATTGCTGGAGCTATTTGATCTCCCATCCATATGCAGAAAAGTAAGAGAGGTAAGTGAGGCAACAGAGAGAGATTAAGAGAGTGTAGAAATCATGATACAGCACACCTCTCACACAATTGCTTCGCTCAAAGTTTCATTCTCATTATTAAAGGAATCACTATGGTCATTATTTATATCTGGTTACTATGTCCAACCTTGGGTGAAAACCTGTGAAAAGGAGTGTGAAACTACTCTGATTGGTTAAGCTAGAAATGATAATCCTTAAAACTGAGTGATCTCACTTATTTAGACATCAAAACTGGAATATTCTGGGTCTTTTTGACAGGAGGAGTGGAACTGGGTGCCAGGGGATATCAACTACAATGTTCTGCAGCTAATAAACCTGGGCAGGTGAGGAGTGATTTCTAATATTAGGAGAGCTAAGAGATCCAAAATGTCCCCTCAAAAATTTTCCATTTGAAGTAAGGAGAATGGGAACTTCTGAAACATTATAAGGGACCGTGAAGTTTCCCTTCCTAACTCTCAATAATTATTATATTTTGTCATATTAATAGATATAAAGTCCTATGTTTTTACGTAGAAACAAATAAATTGTTTTATAGCAGTTATAAATTATGGATAATAATAATGTGTGTTTTATCTTTAGATTTAAGGCTAGAAAGGATAAAAATTAAAATTGAAGAAATATATAGCAATATTACCACACTGGCCAAGGATCATAAGTAATATTTTTCATTATTCAAAGTAATGTAAGTTTATTAATCTTTGAAATAATTCTACATGTCCTCATTAAAATTTCATTGCAATTCTATGTAACATTTAAGCTTTATAAATGTCACAAAAAGGTCTTGTTTCAATTTGTGCGTGAACTTTCTATGGCCAACAATTTTCTCTACCAATACCTGCTAGAAATAACTTCACCCCTAAATATAACAAGCTTTCTTCTATGGTTCATATTTTGTTTTATGACCCAATTAACTCCAAATTAAGTAGGCTATATGATGAAAGAACAACATGAAATTGACATATAAATAATGTTATAAATAAACTCCCAAAGGGTGAACAATGAAATCTGTTTAGTGCAACTCATTTTAAAAACTCTTTAAAAACTCTTCCAAGCATGATAGAAATGGTTTTGTTTCTATTTGAAGATTGCCATTCTATTTGAAAGGATATAAATAGTGATGGAAAATTAAGTTTAATTTTTCTGAAAGACGCTTGTTTCATGATGTGACATATATATATTGACCAAGTCTAATTCACAATTTTGGGGCTGTGTTATCAATAATTTCATGAGTCTTTAGCTTTATTTACACCATATACTTACACTTGGATCAGCTAAATTTAGAACTCTTATTCTGGGAGAAGTGCCCTTTACATTTAGAAAACAAATTTTCAATATATACCTTTTTTTTTTTTTTTTTTTTGGTAAGTAAAATTTCTGTATCTATTTTTAAATGAACTTTTTAGTTAGAATGCTTTTAGGTTTACAGAAAAAATGTTAAAATAATACAGAGTTCTTACCTAGCCCTCAATATGTCTCTTACTATTAATATCTTACTTTCATATGGTACACAGTTAATGAACCAATACTGACACATTATGATTAATGTAAGTCCACCCTTCATTAGGATTTCCTTAGTTTTTACCTAATGTATGTTATCAGTTCCAGGATCCCATCTCAAATACAATACTACATTTAATAATTATGACTCCTTAAATTCCTCTAGGCTGTGATAATTTCTCTAGATTTTGCTTGTATTTAAGGTCTCACAGTTTTGAGGAATGCTAGCCAGGTATCTTGTGAGACGGCTCTCTATTTGAATTTGTCTGATGGTTTCCTCATGATTACACTGGGGTTATCAGTTTGGTGAAAGAAAGCCACAGAGATAAACATGTTATTTTCATCACATCATATTAAGGGTACATACTATCTACATGATTTATGACTGTTGAAATTGACCTTGAACACCTGGTGTTGGGGATTTTTTGTCATGTTTTTCCTCTATGAAGTTGTTTCTATTTTCCCCTTTTCAGACTGTACTCTTTGGAAAGAAGTCATTAGGCATACTAAATGAAAATTTTCTTTCTAATTTTTAATTCATATTCTTTTTAAAGTTTTATTTTACTTGCGATGATCTAAAGCAAATAGAAGCAGTGATAATGACTACCTTGTGTTATTAAAAATCTCAGATAGAAGACTTAATAGTCCATCATTAAATACAGATATAGTATTTAATTATTAGATTTAGAAACTACTTCCTATTTACAGTGTAGTTTTATAGTTTTAAGTTATAAGTAGATATTCAACTGTCATCAAATATCTGTTCTACATCTTTGGGCATTTCCACATGATTTTTATCCTTATTACCTATATTTCGCAAATCATACTGATTAATTTTCAATTTTTAAAAATTTCTTGCTACAAGAGCAAAAACAAAGAAGTGGAACTACATCAAAGCAAAAAGTTTCTGCACAGAAAATGACACCATCAACAAGATGAAAAGGAACATGTAGAATGGGAGAAAGTATTTGCAATTCATGTAACTTATTTTTTAGATTTATTTATTCAGGGACGCCTGGGTGGCTCAGTTGGTTAAGCAGCTGCCTTCGGCTCAGGTCATGATCCCAGTGTCCTGGGATCGAGTCCCACGTCGGGCTCCTTGCTCCGTGGGGAGCCTGCTTCTCCCTCTGACTCTGCCTTCCACTCTGTCTGCCTGTGCTCGCTCTCGCTCGCTCTCTCTCTGACAAATAAATAAATTTAAAAAAATTTATTTATTCATTTGAGAGAAAGAGAGAGAACAGAATGGAAGGGCAGAGAGAAGGGAGAGAGAATCTCGGGCCAATTCTATGCTGAGTGTGGAGTCCAGTGCAGGGTTCAATCTCACGACCCTGAGATCATGACTTGAGCCAGCACCAAGATTCAGATGCCAACCAACTGTGCCGCCCAGGCAGGCGTGCAATTCATATATCTGATAAGGGACTAATATACAAAATGCATAAAGAACTCATACAACTCAATAGTAAAACAAAAACAATAAACAAAATCTCACTTAAAAATGAGCATGGAGTCGCTCAGTTGGTTAAGTGGCTGTCTTCGGCTCAGGTCATGATCTCAGTGTCCTGGGATTGAGCCCTGCACTGGGTTCCCTGCTCAGCAGGGAGCCTGATTCTCCCTCTTCCTCTGCCTGTCACTCTGCCTGCTTGTGTTCTCTCTCTCAAGTAAATAAATAAAATCTTAAAAAAAAAAAATGAGCATAAGATCTAAATAGGTGTTTTTCCAAAGAAGACATACAAATGACCAACAGACAAATGAAATGATGCCCAATATCACTAATCATCAGGAAAATGCAAATCAAACTCACAATAAGATGAGACTTCACACTTGTTAGAATGGCTAATATCAAAAGTAAATAACAAGTGTTGGTGAGGATGTGGAGTGAAGGGCACCCTTGTGCACTGTTGGCAGGAACGTGAATGATACGAATGGGGATAAGGAAAATGTGAAAATCCTATGAATAGATAAGGAAAATGTGATTTTATATATGCACACATACATATTTATAAAAATATATAAATTATATAAATATAAACCATACCTTATATAAATGTATATTTGTATAATGTATAAATATTAAATAATATATATTGCTATTCATATTTATCCATGAAAAAGAAACCCAGTCATTTGCAGCAAGTTGGATGGACTTTGAGGACATTATGCTAAGTGACATAAGCCCGTGAAAGACAAATACCTTATGATCTGATTTACATATGGAATCTAAAGAAAACCCAAAACCAAACACACAAAAAACAATTACAGATTGAGAACAGAGAACAGATTGGTTGTTGCCAGAGATGAGGGAATGGGGGGGCCGGGTGGTAGAAATGGGTGGGTGTGGTCAGTAGGTACAGACTTCCAGTTATGAGGTAAGTCAGTCCTGGGAATGTAAGGTACAACATGGAGACTATGGTTAACAATGCTGTAATTATATATTTGAATGTTGCAAAGAGACTTTAAAAGTTCTTTTTTTTTTTTTAATGAAAGATCTTAATTTTTTTTTTCAAGATTTTATTTACTTATTTATCAGAGAGGAGGACAAGCAGGGACAGTAGCAGGCAGAGGCAGAGGGAGAAGCAGACTTCCCACTGAGCAAGGAGTCCAATGTGGGACTTCATCCCAGGACCCTGGGATCATGACCTGAGCCAAAGGCAGACACTTAGCCAACTGAGCCACCTAGGCATCCCAAGATCTTAAAAGTTCTAATCACAAGGGAAAAAAACGTGTAACTTTGAGGGGTGATAGATGTTAACTAATGTGGTAATCATTTTGAAATATATATATATTATATATATATCAGTCATTATGTTGTACATCTAGTACCTAAAGCTAGTACAATGTTATATGTTGATTATATCTTCATTTTTAAAAAAAGCATCCAAATTGTACACTTAAAATTACATATGTTTTAAGTCAATAATACCTGAGTGAAGCTGGGGGAAAATAGATGAAGATATGGTTAAGTTACTGAGAAGGAGAACACTGGGGAGCTTCCAAGGTGCTGGGACTGTTCTGGTTCCTGATTTGGTTGCTAATTGCACATGTGTGTTCACTTTGAGAAAACGCATGAAGTAATTTTGGCTCTTTTCTTTCTTTCTTTTTTTTTTTTAAGATTTTATTTACTTATTTGACAGACAAAGATCACAGGTAGGTAGAGAGGCAGACAGAGAGAGAGGAGGAAGTAGGCTCCCTGTTGAGCAGAGAGCCTAATGCGGGGCTTGATCCCAGGACCCTGAGATCATGACCTGAGCCAAAGGCAGAGGCTTTAACCCTCTGAGCCACCCAGGCACCCCTTGTGCTCTTTTCTATATGCATGTTATAGACAACAAAAAGTAAAGCTTAAAAAAAAGCTTGCATTTCAACCAGAAGGAGAGGGATTTTGTTTTTGCTCTAGTCAATCAAATGAGAGAAAATTTAAAAAACAAAATAAAACAAAACAAAAAACAACTTTCATTCTTCTTTTCCAAAAATATTTAATTTATTTATATATTTGAAAGAGAGGGAGAGAGAGAACAAGCATGAACTGGTGAGGGAGGAGCAAAGGGAGAAGGAGAAGCAGACTTCCTGCTGATCAGGGAGCCTCACATGGGGCTCTACCCTGGGGACTCGGGGACCCTGGGGTGGTGACTTAACTAACTGAACTACTCAGGTACCTCAGAAAACTTGCATTTTTTTAAAAACATTTTTTATTTATTTTTTTTTTAACAGAGAGAGATCACAAGTAGGCAGAGAGGCAGGCAGAGAGAGGAGGAAGCAGGCTCCATGCTGAGCGGACAGCCCGACTAGGGGCTCAATCCCAGGATCCTGGGATCATGACCTGAGCCGAAGGCAAAGTCTTTAACCCACTGAACCACCCAGGCACCTCAAAAACTTGAAATAATCTCAATTCAATCTGATACATGATCTTATGTACATTGCTGAATTTTACTTCCTAAGAATTCAATTTACTAATTTACTTAGGATTTTCTTTTATGTTGATGGGGATAATTAGCCTAAAATTGTCATTTGCTATTAAAATTGGAGCAACTTTGTAAAATAAGGTAAACAAGGTAAACAATGTTTTCTCTTTTTTAATTTTCTGGACAAGTTTGCATAATATTGTTTTGTATATTCAATAAATGTTTGGAAAACACAGCACTGCAGCCAATATCTAGTCTAGAGATTTTGTTGCAGGACTTTTTGCAATTGCAGATTCAATTTCTTTAATAGTTAAAGAGTATTTTTATATCCTACTTGTTTGTGAGTCAGTTTTGGTAAGTTTTGCTCTTCTAAGGATTTTCACATTTTATCAAAACAGTCAAATTTATAGACAAAGATTATATGATTACATACATCAAAAGAGAGAGAGAGAGAGACAAAAAGAGATGATAAAACCAAGGGCACCACAGGGGTGCCTGGGTGACTTAGTCACTTAAGCATCTGCCTTCAGCTTAGATCATGATCCCAGGGTCCTGGGATTAAGCCCTACATTGGGTTCCCTGCTCAGTGGGGAACCTGCTTCTCCTTGTCCCTCTGCTGCTGCTCCTCCTGCTTGAGTTCTCTCTCTCTCAAATAAATAAATAAAATCTTAAAAAAGACAAACAAACAAGGGTGACATGTAAATAATTACTGGATTTGGATAATGGTTATGTTATGATTTTGTTAATTTAACATTTGCTAAATAGAGCACAGGGTGCCAGAGAGTGAGCTTCAGTTCAACAAAAGATGACCAGATATATTGAAATAGAGAAATATACTACCCACAGGTCTCAGAGAAAGTACATGGCACACTTTAAGGGCTACTTGGCAGAGTATGGACAGAGAGGCAGAAACTAGAGCAGTTGTCTTTATTAGGCCTATGGGAAGAATGCTTTGGGATTTCTAGGCTGACTGGATTGGTCAACGCGAGCCAAAAAGAGCATTGGTAAGCTCCTTAGAGGCCTAAGGTAGCGGGTACACCAGAAGAGGACCCTGAGGGGTGAGGGAGAATGTTGATCACAGGGGCTGTTGAGGAAGTCACCTCAGGAACTTAAATTTGCATGAGACTCTGCAGACTGTTACCTAGAGCTTGCAATCAAATAAAATGGATGCCAAGACAGCAATACCACGAAGTAGCCTCCCAACAGGGCATATGGGATTTTCTTTGTACTATTCTTGCAGCATTTCTGTATTTTTGAAATTAAATAAAAACAGAATGTTACAGAAAATATAAGATTAATCCCCTATTTAAGAAAAAGAAAAACAAGAGAAGCAAGCATTAATTGTTTCATTCAAATATATTTTCTGAGTTACAACCATGATCTAGGTTCTTTAGTGCATATTATGGATGTGAAATTCAAAAGAGTAGATTTACTCTTTTTCCTAAGGAGGTTATTATCTTCTGGTGCAAAAGACAAAAACAGACAAATACGTAAAATACAAATTCTAAAAAGCACTGTGAATGAAAACATGTAGGATGCCGAAACAGCAAAACTGGCAGGACGGTGTTACATATCACCTTAGAAAGGATAGTTGAATTCCTCCCGCTGACCTACTGCATTTTAGGCCCACCCTGAGGGCAGGACAGAATCTCTCCGAAGAAGGCCTCATTCATGAGACCTATGGACCTAAGGCCTACTTAAGGCTAAAGCCCACCACCACTGCTACTTATAAATGTTGAGGGATGTAACATTATTCTACTAAGGTAACCAAATGACAAATGTGGAGAGACCTTTTTACTGAGGCATAGGTGCAATGGACACCAGAAGCTGAGAGCAGAAGTGGCATGGAGAAAGACTACCTGACAGCCTAGGCCCACTCAGCAGAAGGTAGTACTGGGTAGAGTCGAAATCACTAATAAACCACATGCAACAAATGCAACAACAAAACCCAAATCTGGCTCAACTTTTGGATAGACTGGCTCAACTCCCACACTAAAGGCACAGCTAAAGAGGAGGGCGGGCCGATTACATCAAACAACAAGGATGAAATTGATTGTATATGTTATAGCCTCATTTTAAGAAAATAATGGTGACATAAAGACTTCAGCTAGATATATTCTGAAAAACATTTCTCTCCTTTAAACCTGCAACTCAAGTTAAGTGAAAAATGTAAGGTTAAAGGACTATGACACCAAATGGAAATCTAATTCTGGAGAATAGATCAAAGAACATGAGGGGGTTAAACATTAGGGACTATTAAAAGTTATTTTATATGTGTACCTATATCATGTATGTCTATGTCTGTGTATCTTTAAATCTATTTAAAAAGGATTGTTTAAAGTAAAAAAAAAATATATTGATGCAATGTGGAGTGTATAGGATAGCTAAAGGAATATTTTATGATAATAGAAAGATATATTAGTTTTATAAATATACTACTTCACAGTTTATACATTGTGAAAAAGTGGAATTCTTTTAGAAAGTAAGTTAGATGGGTTAAAATTGCATATTTAGCAAGCACTGAAAATAATACAAAGAAGCATCACTAACATGGCAATAAGAGATATCAGGTGAAATATGAAAATATTCTTGATGAACCTCACAAAGAACACAGAAACAGACAGTAGGGTTTGTATCACAGTATATAAAAATCCCTAAAATTTAACAAAATGATGAACAAATTAAAAGGTGGCAAAAGGGATGCCTGGGTGGCTCAGTGGGTGAAAGCTCTGCCTTCGGCTCTGCTCATAATCCCAGGGTCCTGGGATTGAGCCCCATATAGGGCTCCCTGC
>NW_028133708.1:0-33345 GCF_964662115.1 Mustela nivalis | reverse complement strand
GGCTTCCTCAGACAAGATTGCACAATTATTCCTGTTACACTGTGTTCTAAACAATTATTTACATACTTCTTTGCTCCACTAGGTGGCAATCAAAACAGAAATACACAGTTAAAAAAAATTTTTTTTTTATTTCATCTGTCCCAGAGAGGGGCATACATAAATATTAAACAAATAAGTGATGAAAGGAACGAAGTTGATCTTCCACTCTGAAATGGAATACAAAAAAATACATATACCAAGTCTATATCCTATATACCAATGTAGATATACCACGGTCTATACCAAGTATACCAAGGTTTGTATCTATAATACCAATGTAGATATAGATAAAAATTGCATGATATTTAGAAAGAAAGACAATCACTCTCCTGCTAGACCTCTGTGGTTACTTTCAATGGTGTGATGAACAGGGCTGAGACTAGTGGAAATTCTCTCTGCTCCCACAGTGGCATCTCAGCTGCAACTTTTGGCAATTACTCTCTGCGGTGGCTCGTGGCACAGGCTCTCAGCAACTGTTCCCATCTGCAAGGGCTCTTCTCTGAAATGGCTCCTGCTGGCATGGGTTCCATTACCAAACTTCAGGGCAGCAACAACTCAGCCTGCCTTGAAGGACACTTGCCGCCCTTTCCTTCCTTTGGTGCCTGTTCCCTGCTCTCTCACCACCATTTCTAGGGGCAACTTGCAGCAGAGTCCCAAAAAGCAGTTAGAGAGTGGAACTTCTCTCTTTGAGAAATAAGTTTAAAGAGACAAAAATAAAAATTCCAAGTTAAAGAATATAGTGCTATATTCTCTATTGTCTACCCATGATTCCTGAGGTTTGGGCTCCCCCTTTGGAATTGTAACTGCTTGAAGACATTCTACCAACCTTCGGTGACCGGCAGAACACAGTCTACTGGAAGTTTTATTGTCTTACCTTATGTATGTTGTATGTTGCGCAGATTCTATGTTGATCGAAGCAATAGAATTCCAAGAATTTTATCTATGTAGTATCTATGTATTAAAAAAGATAAATTGTCTTTCTGATGGCCTTGTCAAAGATAAAGGATTATGTAATCTTTAGCTGCTGGTGGCAGTACATGGAAATGGTCTGCTTATGAGAATGTGTGTGTCTGTGTATATGTATAAGAGAGACAAAACAGGAAAGAGAGAGAGAAAGAGAGAATGCTGAAAATAATATTTTAAATGCCAGGACATAACCTGCTCTACACACAGGCTTCTCTGTTACATAACTTAATAAACTATTTTCATTCTTATTCTTATTATTTGCAAAAACTAGTTATTATTAAGTTTCTGAAACTTAAAACACAATAGCTCAACTAATTGATCAGGAAGCTAAGAGACCGATGGAAGCACTAATCCCACTTCCCCATTTTCTCTGAGTAGCAGCCATACAAACAGGTAGCTAGGATTGTAGGACAGTTTTATTTCAAATATTTCCTCTTATTTTCCTTATTAATATAGGTTTTTTAATTTTTTATTTTTTATAAACATATATTTTTATCCCCAGGGGTACAGGTCTGTGAATCACCAGGTTTACACACTTCACAGCACTCACCAAAGCACATACCCTCCCCAATGTCCATAATCCCACCCCCTTCTCCCAAACCCCCTCCCCCCAGCAACCCTCAGTTTGTTTTGTGAGATTAAGAGTCACTTATGGTTTGTCTCCCTCCCAATCCCATCTTGTTTCATTTATTCTTCTCCTACCCACTTAAGCCCCCATGTTGCATCACCACTTCCTCATATCAGGGAGATCATATGATAGTTGTCTTTCTCTGCTTGACTTACTTTGCCTAAGCATGATATGCTCTAGTTCATCCATGTTGTCGCAAATGGCAAGATTTCATTTCTTTTGATGGCTGCATAGTATTCCATTGTGTATATATACCACCTCTTCTTGATCCATTCATCTGTTGATGGACATCTAGGTTCTTTCCATAGTTTGGCTATTGTGGACATTGCTGCTATAAACATTCGGGTGCACGTGCCCCTTTGGATCACTACGTTTGTATCTTTAGGGTAAATACCCAATAGTGCAATTGCTGGGTCATAGGGCAGTTCTATTTCAACATTTTGAGGAACCTCCATGCTGTTTTCCAGAGTGGCTGCACCAGCTTGCATTCCCACCAACAGTGTAGGAGGGTTCCCCTTTCTCCGCATCCTCGCCAGCATCTGTCATTTCCTGACTTGTTGATTTTAGCCATTCTGACTGGTGTGAGGTGATATCTCATTGTGGTTTTGATTTGTATTTCCCTGATGCCGAGTTATATGGAGCACTTTTTCATGTGTCTGTTGGCCATACTGTGATGTCTTCTTTGCAGAAATGTCTGTTCATGTCCTCTGCCCATTTCTTGATTGGATTATTTGCTCTTTGGGTGTTGAGTTTGCTAAGTTCTTTATAGATTCTGGACAGCATGCTACTGGCACAAAAACAGACCCATATATCAATGGAACAGAATAGAGAGCCCAGAAATAGACCCTCAACTTTATGGTCAACTAATCTTCGACAAAGCAGGAAAGAATGTCCAATGGAAAAAAGACAGCCTCTTCAATAAATGGTGCTGGGAAAATTGGACAGCCACATGCAGAAAAATGAAATTGGACCATTTCCTTACACCACACACAAAAATAGACTCAAAATGGATGAAGGACCTCAATGTGCGAAAGGAATCCATCAAAATCCTTGAGGAGAACACAGGTAGCAACCTCTTCGACCTCAGCCACAGCAACATCTTCCTAGGAACAACTCAAAAGGCAAGGGAAGCAAGGGCAAAAATGAACTATTGGGATTTCATCAAGATCAAAAGCTTTTGCACAGCAAAGGAAACAGTTAACAAAATCAAAAGACAACTGACAGAATGGGAGAAGATATTTGCAAATTACATATCAGATAAAGGACTAGTGTCCAGAATCTATCAATATAGTTTTAATTTTCATATTTTATACTTTATTATTTTTTCTAGAAATAAAAGGTTATTGTGTCCATAGAACATAAGGACATCAATGAGAACAAGACTGCCTCATATTATTTTGGGCCTTTCAGTATTCTTCTATAAATCTTAAATTACAAAAGGTTTAGTGACAGCTGCCTTCCACATAAAATTGTTGCAAAATATTAATTAGCATTTGTAAATATATGTATACACATATATATATATAGTATATCAGTTTACATAGTATATCAAATAAAAAGGGTATACAAGTATGTAGTTTCAATATTATTTCTATGATAAACTTGGCATTGACTGTGAATTGCTTGTGGATGGCCATGTCTCCCCTCATACAGCAGAAGGTTTAGAAATAATATCTATGTCCTGACAGCATTTAGCACAGTTTTTGTTGCATATGAAGTGCTTTTGTTGGCTTCTTCGTCTGGATATGGTCCTCAAGAAAGTTCTAGTTGAGAACCCTTCACTAAAATCAGGTGGTTCCAATATGGAGGAAAAAATTTAAATTATAAATTATAGAATGCTCATCCAAGTAATTCAACTTTCCCAAAATGTATAAGAAAATTTCCAGAGAAATGAGGTATGTTGTAGGAAAAATAATTCATTGCTCTGTATTTCTGTTTCATTTTACATGTGGAGATGTATTTCATATTTATGTGATTTGGTTGGAATTTCGTAACAAACCCCTATTTTCTCATTATCTAGGATGTAAATGTTCAGAAATGGCCTGTGGAGTCGTTTCCTTACTCATGTATAAGTTGAGGTACCAGGAAAAAAGTTTCAGTCTTTTGAGAAGTCTTCCTGGATCCAGTCATCACTCTTAGAAGAAAGACTATGAGAGGAACACTGAGAACTTAGAACCCATCCATGTCATCCTCTCTCTTGTCACATGAATAAATCAAGCCTCAGAGAGCATCACTGATGCACTGATGTTCACCTCCTGCTATAACCCATTGTCCTATCTTCCATCAGTCTGTCTGTCATCAATTCCACTGTACTGGGCATAATTTGGGCACACATAGATGAGAGTTTGTTTTGTTTTAATAATCACATATTTAACTTACTGTATATTTAAAAAATTATAACAATCAAACTTGAGATTTCACAAGTATTAGTACTTAGGGCAAGAATAAGTTTAAGGGGCACCTGGGTGGCTCAGTGGATTAGAGCCTCTGCCTTCGGCTCAGGTCATGATCTCAGGGTCCTGGGATTGAGCCCCACATTGGGCTCTCTGCTTCACAGAGAGCCTGCTTCCTCCTCTCTCTCTGCCTGCCTCTCTGCCTTCTTGTGATCTCTCCTTCTCTATGTCAAATTAATGAAATCTTAAAAAGAAAATAATAAGTTTAAAATACTAGAGAGAGTTGGTATAAGTAGGATTAATGAAAATTAAAATTACATGTGATATGTATGTGCCTATGGCCAAAAATATTAATATAATCTGAAAATGGCTAAAATCTGAAAAACAGTTACCTTCATAACATGTGGAATGGCAAAATATATATGTATATATACTATGAAATAGGAAAAATTCTTACAAAGATACAAACTTGAAATAATTTTGTTTCATTTTGAATAATTGATTCTATCAAAAATCATAGAAGTGCATGAACATATAAAACTGCAAATATGCATTTAGTAAACATTTATTTTTTAAAATTCTCTAATATGTCAGTTCAATTTAGCAGGAATTCCACTTTCTTAAAAATTGTTAGTTCTCTTTTTTTCCAACATGCCTTACCAAAAATAAGTTATTTGGTTAATTGAGAGAAATTAAACTTATTCATTAGCTAGTGATTTTTTTTCAACTACTAACTTGCTCATTTGATTAGTAATTATTAAGGGATCCCCACATATTGGGCACTAGGCATTGGGAATACAACAGTGGTAAAAAGTAAAAATATTTGCTGTCATGGAGTTTACATTAAAGTGAACGAAGAAGGCAATAAAGAATGGTTATGTGATATGTTTTTAAAAATGGTTAAGTACTATCATAAAATATAAAGCAGAGAGGAGTGATAGAAATTGAGCAGAAGAGACCTTTATGTTAAAAAAAGGTCCAAGAGGGACACCTGGGTGGCTCAGTCAGTTAGGCATCTGACTCCTGATCTCGGCTCAGGTCTTAATCTCAGAGTTGTGAGTTCAAGCCCCATGTTGCACTCCATGCTGGGTGTGGAGACTACGTAAACAAACAAACAAACAAAAAAGAAAGCCCTATCTGAAGAAACATATGAACAGGGTCCAGATTGAAGTAAAAGAGTGAGCCTTTCCTTGGAAAAAGGAAAAGCAAATACCAATCACTCCATAAACCCAACATTTCATCTTTATATCTTAAGTAGTATACATTTTGGCCTATGACTCTTTTTTTTTAATTTACATTCAACTAGCCAAAGTATAGTATACCATTAATTTTTGACATAATGTTCAATTATTCATCAGTCAAATATAAAACCCCGTGCTCATTATATCATGTCTCTGTGATTCTCACCAACATGCAAAAAAAGTGATTTCCAATCCTATGTGTTATTTAGTCAGCCTGCATGACCACTATTTAGTTACAGAGTTCTTTAATGTGTATTATTGTATTTGGTATGCAAACCCACCTTGTAGTATAATAAAAAACACTTTTTATTATCTCTACTTTTTTTTTTAATTTGACAGAGAGCTGGGGGCTTGATGCAGAGCTCAATCCCAGCACCCTGGGATCATGACGTGAGCCAAAGGCAGAAGTTTGACTGAGCCATCCAGGTGTTCCTATCATCTCGACTTTTTAAGGTAAAATTAAGCCTTAGAAAAGTTAAGTGATTTCCCTAAAACCATTCAGATAATAAACAATAAATCCTAACCTCAGACCTAGATCTGATGTAGGAAGTCTGGTACATCCCATTAAAGGGTAAAGAAAGAAGGAATGAAAGAAAGGAAAGGAAAAGAGAAAGGGAGAGAGAGGGAAGGAGGAGAGAAGAAGAGAGGAGAGGAAGAGAGGTAGGTAGGGAGGGAGGGAGGAAAGAAAGGAGAAAAGAAGGAAGGAAGGAAGGAAGGAAGGAAGGAAGGAAGGAAGGAAGGAAGGAAGGAAAGAAAGGAATAGAGAAAATGGTCCAATTTCATTTTTCTGCATGTGGCTGTCCAATTTTCCCAGCACCATTTATTGAAGAGGCTGTCTTTTTTCCATTGGACATTCTTTCCTGCTTTGTCAAAGATGAGTTGACCATAGATTTGAGGGTCTATTTCTGGGCTCTCTATTCTGTTCCATTGATCTATGTGTCTGTTTTTGTGTCAGTACCATGCGGTCTTGATGATGACAGCTTTGTAATAGAGCTTGAAGTCCGGAATTGTGATGCCACCAACGTTGGCTTTCTTTTTCAATATCCCTTTGGCTATTCGAGGTCTTTTCTGGTTCCATATAAATTTTAGCGTTATTTGTTCCATTTCTTTGAAAAAGATGGATGGTACTTTGATAGGAATTGCGTTAAATGTGTAGATTGCTTTAGGTAGCATAGACATTTTCACAATATTTATTCTTCCAATCCAGGAGCATGGAACATTTTTCCATTTCTTTGTGTCTTCCTCAATTTCTTTCATGAGTACTTTATAGTTTTCTGAGTATAGATTCTGTGTCTCTTTGGTTAGGTTTATTCCTAGGTATCTTATGGTTTTGGATGCAATTGTAAATGGGATTGACTCCTTAATATCTCTTTCTTCTGTCTTGCTGTTGGTGTAGAGAAATGCAACTGATTTCTGTGCATTGATTTTTTATCCTGACACTTTACTGAATTCCTGTATAAGTTCTAGCAGTTTTGGAGTGGAGTCTTTTGGGTTTTCCACATATAGTATCATATCATCTGCGAAGAGTGATAATTTGACTTCTTCTTTGCCGATTTGGATGCCTTTAATTTCCTTTTGTTGTCTGATTGCTGAGGCTAGGACCTCTAGTACTATGTTGAATGGCAGTGGTGATAATGGACATCCCTGCCGTGTTCCTGACCTTAGCGGAAAAGCTTTCAGTTTTTCTCCATTGAGAATGATATTTGCGGTGGGTTTTTCATAGATGGCTTTGATGATATTGAGGTATGTGCCCTCTATCCCTACACTTTGAAGAGTTTTGATCAGGAAGGGATGCTGTACTTTGTGAAATGCTTTTTCAGCATCTATTGAGAGTATCATATGGTTCTTGTTCTTTCTTTTATTGATGTGTTGTATCACATTGACTGATTTGCGGATGTTGAACCAACCTTGCAGCCCTGGAATAAATCCCACTTGGTCGTGGTGAATAACCTTTTTAATGTACTGTTGAATCCTATTGGCTAGTATTTTGTTGAGTATTTTCACATCTGTGTTCATCAAGGATATCGGTCTATAGCTCTCTTTTTTGGTGGGATCCTTGTCTGGTTTTGGGATCAAGGTGATGCTGGCCTCATAAAATGAGTTTGGAAGTTTTCCTTCCATTTCTATTTTTTGGAACAGTTTCAGGAGAATAGGAATTAGTTCTTCTTTAAATGCTTTGTAGAATTCCCCCGGGAAGCCGTCTGGCCCTGGGCTTTTGTTTGTTTGGAGATTTTTAATGACTGTTTCAATCTCCTTACTGGTTATGGGTCTGTTCAGGCTTTCTATTTCTTCCTGGTTCAGTTGTGGTAGTTTATATGTTTCTAGGAATGCATCCATTTCTTCCAGATTGTCAAATTTATTGCCGTAGAGTTGCTCATAGTATGTTCTTATAATAGTTTGTATTTCTTTGGTGTTAGTTGTGATCTCTCCTCTTTCATTCATGATTTTATTTATTTGGGTCCTTTCTCTTTTCTTTTTGATAAGTCGGGCCAGGGGTTTATCAATTTTATTAATTCTTTCAAAGAACCAGCTCCTAGTTTTGTTGATTTGTTCTATTGTTTTTTTTTTTTGTTTGTTTGTTTCTATTTCATTGATTTCTGCTCTGATCTTTATGATTTCTCTTCTCCTGCTGGGCTTAGGGTTTCTTTCTTGTTCTTTCTCCAGCTCCTTTAGGTGTAGGGTTAGGTTGTGTACCTGAGACCTTTCTTGTTTCTTGAGAAAGGCTTGTACCGCTATATATTTTCCTCTCAGGACTGCCTTTGTTGTGTCCCACAGATTTTGAACCACACACAAAAATAGACCCAAAATGGATGAAGGACCTCAATGTGCGAAAGGAATCCATCAAAATCCTTGAGGAGAACACGGGCAGCAACCTCTTCGACCTCTGCCGCAGCAACATCTTCCTAGGAACAACTCAAAAGGCAAGGGAAGCAAGGGCAAAAATGAACTATTGGGATTTCATCAAGATCAAAAGCTTTTGCACAGCAAAGGAAACAGTTAACAAAACCAAAAGACAACTGACAGAATGGGAGAAGATATTTGCAAACGACATATCAGATAAAGGACTAGTGTCCAGAATCTATAAAGAACTTAGCAAACTCAACACCCAAAGAACAAATAATCCAATCAAGAAATGGGCAGAGGACATGAACAGACATTTCTGCAAAGAAGACATCCAGATGGCCAACAGACACATGAAAAAGTGTTCCATATAACTCGGCATCAGGGAAATACAAATCAAAACCACAATGAGATATCACCTCACACCAGTCAGAATGGCTAAAATCAGCAAGTCAGGAAATGACAGATGCTGGCAAGGATGCGGAGAAAGGGGAACCCTCCTACACTGTTGGTGGGAATGCAAGCTGGTGCAGCCACTCTGGAAAACAGCATGGAGGTTCTTCAAAATGTTGAAAATAGAACTGCCCTATGACCCAGCAATTGCACTATTGGGTATTTACCCTAAAGATACAAATGTAGTGATCCAAAGGGGCACATGCACCCGAATGTTTATAGCAGCAATGTCCACAATAGCCAAACTATGGAAAGAACCTAGATGTCCATCAACAGATGAATGGATCAAGAAGAGGTGGTATATATACACAATGGAATACTATGCAGCCATCAAAAGAAATGAAATCTTGCCATTTGCGACAACATGGATGGAACCAGAGCATATCATGCTTAGCGAAATAAGTCAAGCAGAGAAAGACAACTATCATATGATCTCCCTGATATGAGGAAGTGGTGATGCAACATGGAGGCTTAAGTGGGTAGGAGAAGAATAAATGAAACAAGATGGGATTGGGAGGGAGACAAACCATAAGTGACTCTTAATCTCACAAAACAAACTGAGGGTTGCTGGGGGGAGGGGGTTTGGGAGAAGGGGGTGGGATTATGGACATTGGGGAGGGTATGTGCTTTGGTGAGTGCTGTGAAGTGTGTAAACCTGGTGATTCACAGACCTGTACCCCTGGGGATAAAAATATATGTTTATAAAAAATTAAAAATTAAAAAAAAAAAAAGAAAGGAATAGAGAAAGAGAAAGAGAGATGGTGGAAGATGGAAAATGGAAGAAAAATGATGTAAGGAAAATCCTAATGTAGTCCAGTCTAGAATAAAAACTTCTTTTTTTTTTTAAGATTTTATTTATTTATTTGGCAGACAGAGATCACAAGTAGGCAGAGAGGCAGAGAGAGAGAGAGAGAGAGAGGAGGAAGCAGGCTCCCTGCTGAGCAGAGAGCCCGATGCGGGACTCGATCCCGGGACCCCAAGATCATGACCTGAGCCGAAGGCAGCGGCTTAACCCACTGAGCCACCCAGGCACCCCTAGAATAAAAACTTCTAAACTAGTTCATCAAAATGCAGAAATTGTGGATGAGGGTGGAAAGAGATGAAAGACATTCAGTGGACTGAAGTGGGAGTGGGGAGAAAGGGGAGTAGTGGAAAGTAAAATATTTTACAGACTCTCATCCTATTGCATTGGAAAGAAAGGAGGGGAGAGTTTATGTTGTGGAAGAATGCATTTGTATTTTATTTTCAAACACTATTAAAGAAATGGGTGTGGTTATGAGAGTGGAGAGAGGGAAGGTAGACATTAATAAAACAGGATTAAAGCAGAATTTTCAATAAGAGAGAGGAGTAAATGAAAAGAATAACAATTTGATCAAAGTAGCATAAAGATGGAGCTAGAATCAGAGAACAGACTAATATAAATTTAAAATAGCATCAATTGGAAGGAATGAAGGAATGAATAATCATGACTCTATACTGAGAGCAAATAGACTGTGCTCTCCAAACAGAAGAAAAAAGATAGTCAAATTGGCTGTTAAAATAAAAGCTACATGGGCACCTGAGTGGCTCAGTTGGTCAAGCAACTGTCTTTGGCTCAGGTCATGATACGAAAGTCCTAGGATTGAGTCCCGCATCAGGCTCCCTCTTCAGCAAGGAGTCTGCTTCTCCCTCTGACCCTCCCCCACCCCATGCTTTCTCTCTCTCATTCTTGCTCTCAAATAAATAAAATCTTTTAAATAAATAAATAAATAAACAAAAGCTACATGCTTTTTATAAAACACACACACACACACACACACACACACACACATACTCGCCTAAACTATCATGGTAAATGTGGGTTAGAAATTAAAGGGAGGGATAGACAAAGAAATCACAGTTTAATCCAAGCAAAGCAAAAAACATCCAGAATGAAAATATCAATAGTGAAAAGAAATCACTACTTAAAATTTATTATTAAAAGAATGAAACAAAATACAAGTATAAAGGTAAAAGACACAATTTTTAAAGATACAGCAGTTATAACCTCTATCATTCCAAAACATAGCATATGAATATATAAAATCTTTTAAAAAGAGATGTTAAAAATAAAATTATAGAGGAAGACTTCGAGCTATAGATGTAGTATATCGGACTATGTATAAATCCCCTCACTTCTGGTTTAAGGTTAAAAAAAAAGCTAAGGGAACAGCATAATTCAGTCAATAACCTTGCCTCAGTAGATCTATATAATCTCATGTATATACACATATGCACATGCATAAGATTTAAGGGACAGTATAAGTTTTAAATCCATTGAATATTTACATAAAATGCACATGTACTTGGCCAAAAAAGAAACTTTAACATATTTTTTAAAATCACATTCTCTGACTATAATTTAAAATTAGAAACTAATAATAAAAACTTAATATTTATGAATTTAGAAATACATTCTCAGATAACTCATAAATTAAAAAATTGAAAAGGAAAAACAAAAACTACCTAGAAAGCAATAAAAAATTTCGTAATAGAATCTTTGGACACAATGAAAGCTAAGCCAAAGAGAGAGTTTAAAACATGTCTTTAAATGTTTTTATTAAGAAATACCAATAAAAATGAGAAATATGTGAGAAAGGCCATCTTGTTCCCTGAAGTAGATGTAGTGCCCAGAACCAAACACATGATCAGAAAAGACCAGAGAGAACCCTAGGCCTGCACTTCTGACAGACATGAAGATTCTGGGCTCTGGTGAAAGCTAAGGCTGTCTTAGTGATAAAAGAGTGATCCAACTCACAGCCAAGCTGCAACTGGGTGGCTCAGTAGGTTAAGCATCTGCCTTCAGCTCAGGTTTTATTCCAAAGTCCTGGGATGGAATCCCATGTCAGGCTCCTTGCTCATCAGAGAGTCTGCTTCTCCCTCTCTCTCTGCCCTTTCCCTCTCTCTCTCTCTCAAATAAAATAAACAAAATCTTTTTAAAAAATTAAAAAGTGGTGTTTATGCTCATCTTCTTGACTCTGAACATTTTAAGAAATCTCTGTCAGGTCACTGACTGGTACCTGAGATAACAGACAAACTTCTGTTTTGATCATGACAAGGAATACAGTCTTTGCAAAAATAGTTTGGAAGAAAATCACCACACAGTTTGATGACTGAGGCCCTCAGTGGTTCACAGAGAACCCTGGGATAGAGAGAGAATTTTATTTTCTGCATTGCTACATGATAATTTTCAACAATACCAATTTTCAACAAAATAACAACAACAACAAAAGTCAAAAGGCATACAAAGAAAACAGTGAAGTATGACCCATTCAAAGGAAAACAGTAAACTAACTGTTTAACTGGCCTTAAAGAAGTCCAAATATTAGACTTACCAGATAAATACTAAATCTAGTGTGTCCAATATACTCAAAATGCTAAAGAAGACCATGGACAAGGAACTAAAGGAAATTTAAAAAGTGATATACGTGAGAATATCAATAAAGAATATCAATAAAGAGATAGAAATATTATTAAAGGAATAAAAAAGAAACACTTGAAATAATAACTACAATAACTGAAATCAAAAGTTTCCTAGAAGGATTCAATAGCAGGCATGAGTGGGTAAAAAGAATCTGTGAATTTGAAGATAAGACAATTGAAATTATCTAGTTTTAGGACAAGAAAGAAAAAAGAATGAAGAAAAGTAAAGAATCTGAGGGGGCTGTCAGGGCACTATTAAGTAGAACAACATACACTTTTTGGGAATACTAGAAAGAAAAGAGAGAGAGGAAAGTGAAGAAAGAATGTTTTGAAAAATAATGGTTGAAAACCTCCCAAGTTTGATAAAAGACATGAATCTATACATACCAAAAAACTCAACAATCTCTAAGCAGAGATCAACACTCAGACACATTAAAATCAAATAAAAGAATAGAAAAACATAAAATATCAAAAATCTCAAGATAGAAGTGACTGGTTAGGTATAAAATATTCTCAATGAGATTAAGAGCAAATCTCTCATTAGAAACAATGAAGGCTAAAAGGCAGTGGGATGACATATTTAAAGTTCTAAAGAAAAAAAGCTGTGGTATCTGGAAAAACTATCCTTCAAAAATGAAGGATAAATTAAGATTTCCCCAGAAACAAAAGTTAAGAGAGTTCTTTGTTTATAGACCTGACCTACAAGAAATGCTTAAGGAAATCCTTCAGCATTTAAGGAAATCCTGAAATGAAAGAACACTAGACAATAACTCAAATCCATATGAGGACAAAAAGAACACTGGTAAATGTAACTACATAGATAATTTAAAAGCCAGTCCTAATATATTCTTTGTTTTGTAACACCTGTTTTTGTTTTCCATATTATTTAAAAGACAAATGCATAAAATAGTCATCATAAACCTATGCTAATGGATACACAATGTATAATCTGTTTACAACTTAAAGGGGGTGGGAGAGGGAGCTTCTTATTTCTTGGTTTTTATTTCCTGGTTTTTTCCTGGTTATTTCCTGAGAACTTATTTCCTGGTTCTTTCCTGAGAACTATTCATCTTACAGTTTATCCTTATCTTGAAATTTTCCCCATTGCCTTTCACCACAATGTCTACTTTTCAGCCTTTAGATAGAACATCTCCAAGGTTAATTCCTTTGGGAAGAAATTAGTAGTTAACTATTTATTATAACCTGCTTCTCCACAGAGAGATTTCTGAGCCAGAGATCTGGATCCTGGGGTGAGGACAATGACAATCTTCTTTCTGTGTGATATCTTCACTCTAAGAGCTAAGTACTTGGTTTTGGGAAGAGAGCGACCTGATGTCATTTTGGCATGTGTCTCCTAGTATGGAACCAACACTGCATGAGCTGAAGCAAGGGTAATTGGAGCCCCAAGATCCTCAGGATGTCATGTCCTAGGTAGAGCCTCTAATTTCACAAGTGGAGGCTGGATGGAAGAAAGGAACTTCCACCACTCGACTATACTCCGCAGGGTCTTAGCCTCAGCAACATGCTGTCTTTAAGACAAAGTAATTATTTAAATAAAACATAAGATTATACTATGGGATTTATATATGAAAGGTAAAAGAAACAAAAACAGCAAATAGAATGGAGGAGTTTAATGCAATTTTTCTCTCATAAGTCTTTTTAGTTTCATAATATTAGCATCTAAATAGACCTCAATAATAGTGAATACTGCAATCCATACAGCAATTATTTTTAAAAATTTACCCAAAGAGGTATAATTAACTTGTCACTAAAGAAAACAAAATGGTTTGTATATAGCAGAAAAAAAACAAATAGAATGTAGAAACAACAGGAAATAATAGCAATATGGTAAACCCAAATGCATCAACATATATATTAAATGTAAATATAATTTTATTTTATTTTACATTTATAAATATTAATGTATTTTATAAATAAATAGCAGAGATTGACACCAATAAAAAGGCAGAAATTGACAAGCTACATATAAAAATATCAACAACCAAGTGTATATTTTCTATAATGTACTTTAAATATAATGACACAGAAATGAAAAACAAAAAAGATAAGACACACCATGTAAACAGTAATCATAAGTCAGTTGGTATCGTTCTATCAATATCAGACAAAGAAGACGTCAAAATAAAGGGAATTACCAGAGTTAAATATATATATATATATATATATATATATATATATATATATATCCTATAGTGGTAAATGGATCAATCTCTTAGGAAGACATAAAAATCCTAAATAAGTAGTAACCTAATAAAAAGTTCCAAAACTAAAAATAGAGGAAAGGTTTTTCAGTATGATAGTTGATTTTTTTAAAGATTTTTTAAAAATTTATTTATCAAATAGAGATCTGGCAGGCAGAGAGGCAGGCAGAGAGAGGGGGGAAGCAGTCTCGCCGCTGATGCGGGACTCAATCCCAGGACCCTGAGATCATGACCTGAGCCAAAGGCAGAGGCTTTAACCCACTGAGCCACCCAGGCACCCCGGATAGTTGATTTTTTTATGAATGTTCAAAAGGAATTCAGTGGAAGAAGGACAGTCTTTTTAGTAAACGGAATAATTGGACATCCATTGACAAAATGAACAATTGGACATCCATTGACAAAAATATGACTTAAATTTAATATATAAACATTAATTCCAAATGGATCATGGATTAATATTTAAAGCATAGGGGCACCTGGTAGCTCACTCAGATAAGTGACCAACTCTTGATTTCAGATCAGGTCATGAATTCAGGGTCCTAAGATTGAGCCCCATGTTGGTCTCTGCTCTCAGCACAGAATCTGCTTGAGATATTCTCTCCCCCTCTTCCTCCACCCCTTCCCCACTCATACTCGAAAGAGAAGGAAGGAAGGAAGACAGGAAGGAAGGAAATCTTCTTTAAAAATGTAAGAAGTGAGGCACCTGGGTGGGTCAGTCAGTTAAGTGACTGCCTTTTGCTAAGGTCATAATCCTGGAGTCCTGGGATTGAGTCCTATGTCAAGCTCCCTACTTGGCGGGGAGTCTGCTTCCTCTCTCCCTCACCCTGCTCTCATGCTCTCTCTCACTCTCTCTCAAATAAATAAATAAAATCTTTTGAAATAAAAATAAATAAAAAGCACAGTCAGTTAAGTGTCTGCCTTCAGATCAGGTCATGATCCTCAGGTCCTAAGATCCAGTCCCCCATCAAGCTCCCTGCTCAGCAGGGAGTCTGCTTCTCCCTCCCCTTCTAGCCCTACCCTTTGCTCTTTCTCAAATTAATAATTTAAAAAAAAATTAGGAAAACAAAAACACATGTAAATGTAAAACTATGAAGCTTTTAGATGAAAACATAGACCATCATTGGGATTAAGGATAAAGATTTCTTAAAGAAGAAATTAAAGGCATGATCCATAAAAGAAAATAATAAGTAGAACTTCCTCAAAATAAAAAAATTTTGCACCATGAAAGACTAGTAAGAGGATGAAAAGACAAATGACAGATCCGGGAAGAAATGCTTATAAACTATAAACCCAGTATATTTTTATATACCTACACCATCTAAAGAACTCTCAAAACTCAGTATTTTAAAAAAACACAAATAGCCTATTATAAGATGGGCAAAATACATGAATGGATATCTCATCAAAGGGATAATATGGATGGAAAGTAGGCACATGAAAAATGATCAATATCTTTAGTCAAAACCACAGACATGGGGAACATTTTAGTAGTTGCTAGGGAACTGGGATTTGGAGTGGGTGGCAGGTAGGTGAGAATACAAAGAAGTAGCATAAGAGGGTTCTTTGTGGTAATGGAACAGTTCTATATCTTGATTGTTATGGTAACATGCATATTTAGGTGGAAGAAAATTGCACAGAACTATACACACAAATTCACACAATGATAGCAGTTATATCAAATGATAAAAACTGGTAAGGTCTGTAGTCTAGTTAACAGAAATATACCAGTGTCACCTTTCTAGTTTTGATATTGTACCACACCTTTTTAAGAGGTTTGGGGAAGCTGGGGAAGAGCACACAAGACACTCTACTATTTTTACAACTTCTACTTAGCCTTAATTATTTCAAAGTCAAATGTCTTAAAGCATATACCAATCTCCTTATGTAAAAGAACACAAACCTATTCCCTGTGGTGAAAGATAACCACAACAAAAGGAGGAATGTGATGAATCCACAGAATACTTAAAGTATGAAGAAACAGATGGGTGAATCTAATTCAGGAGGTGGTATTTGAGTTTAGTTTTCCATTGTTACACTCAGAGATTGTTCAAGAGTAACCTCAAGGAAGAATTAAAGAGGACATTACCTTCTTGCCTTCTAGTGCTACAAGAGTATTCTAAGGGCTTCAGATAGGTCTCCCTAATGTTTACAGCTCTTGTGAAGAATTTGAGCTTCTGATGCTCATCATGAACAGCAATAGAGCAAATAATGGCACACTGTCTGAAGACTTCAAGGGATCACTCACCCCCAAAACAAGTTCGGATCTAACACCTGAAATTTGTTCTTTATAATGTTGGGAAACAGCTGAATATTACAACTTTGAATATATGTGCACTTTTCTGACTTACCAAAGTGAAAATGAAGTTCCCGGGAAAAACTGACCATTCTGGTTTTCAATTATCCCTTAAGTGATGTCCCCTCATCGCTTGAGCCAACAACAGAAATTGAACTGTTGCTATTCACTCCCAGATCCTCCTCAACCCAGCCTTCTCCATTCTGTATGCTTCCACTAACTTCTGTTCTTCAAATACTTCCTTAAATGGAACTGTCCTTTTGGTTTCTCAAACTATACACATTTTCTTTATTTCCTCTTATCCCTTTAAGGTGTTTTGTTTTACTCTTTTTCTTTTAATTCTCAGGACTAATACAAAAGAGAGTTATTTATCAAGTCTTTTGTATAATATTCTAGTCTTGAGATGTCTTGCAGTTTTGCACCAAGGGAAATGAGACAAAGATATGATACAAAGCTGAAGTATAACAGAGGGAAAGCATGGTTTGATTAAGTTCATGGAATCTTCAGCTATTTTATAGATTCCATGATGCTCATTGACCCATAGGACCCAAGATGTGCATCATCTCACTTAGCTTAAACAGAAACATCTGTTTTTTAAAAATTCAACAGTTTTAGTCACTTTATGTAGTAGTGCAAACCTCCCTATAACATCTCTTAATAAGGCTTTGCACACATTTCAAAAAACTACCATTCAGAAATACCAATATTTCTGAAACTTGTATATTGACTCTAAAAGTTTGAATTGAGTCCTCCTCATTTTCATGGTCAACAGATCAAGTAGATACCAAAATCACACAAACCATCATTACTAACGTGAGGAAAGAGCAAGGCAAAACAATCTGTCAAAGTAAATTCAAAATATTAACAAGTGACTCTAGATAAGGAAAGGTAATAGAATTGTAAACTAGCTTATTTAAGAACATAAGAAGGGAAAAGAGAAGTTTCAGATAGCCCCCTTTTTTTAAGCTAAAATTCTCTTGTAATTCAATTAGAACCATTCCAACCACGTATATTCCATAATGTAAATAAAGTTACATTCTGAGATCAAAGTAGATACCTAAGATGTATAAATGAAAACAGATCAAGTTGAGGAAATCCTACATATTTACTAAGTACATGGAGTTACCATCGTTCGTTTTCAAAAGATGTTATTTATTTATTTGTCAGTGATCGAGAGAAAGCACAAGCAGAGGGAGCAGCAGAGGAAGAAGGAGAAGCAGGCTCCCCGCCTAGCAGGGAGCCTGATGTGGGGCTCTATCCCAGAACCCTGGGATCATGACCTGAGCTGAGCTGAAGGCAGATGCTTAACCAACTGAGCCATGCAGTTACCCCTGCATCATTTGTTTTAATACCCTACTTACATAGTAGCTTTCAGAGAGAGCAAACATTTTAGTTAATCCCTAATAAAATAAACAGGATGACATTCATTTTTACCTCTAAATATTTCTACTTCTCTTTGCCTCTCCATCTACTTGTTTATCACTGTCTGAATTATTAAAATTCTGATAATCCTCTCAATGTCTAGAATGGTGCTGAAAACAGCAATATATTTAATATATTCTATTGCAATATATTCTTGTTAACTGAACTAGATTAAAATATCAGTGACACGGACAGAAGATGACTTATACTAAAAGCCCCTAAGAAAAAAGGGGAGTATCCTGGTGAAAGTGGAAGTTGTAAAATTGATGAAGGAGTGAGAACGGATAAAAACTGAGTAAATTAGAGAGGAGCAAGGTCCTTGAAATTCAGGTTCAGGAGATGAAAGCTCAAAGATGCATTATCAAGTGAAAACAAACATGTTTCTTTTTAATTAAGAGTCTTGCAGCTCCTAATGTAAATGCTTACAATTGACTTGGCACACCTAGAAATTTATTGTTTTACCTTCCTGTCCACTTTCACTCTTCCTTAATAGGATGAAGCAGGATGAAACCTAGGAATGAGATCATGATATCAGAATTCCTTCCCTGGAAAGGCAAGTGTAAGACTAAGTCTGAGGTGCACATAGGGAATCTAATGCTGTACTTCAGGCTCTTTGCTCACGTGAACGCTCAACAATTTGTCAGGTGTTTAGAGCCTGAGTGGGTGTCCTGCGCAGGAATTGCAAAAAATGCCAAGGAGACAGCTTTGCAGGCTAGGTCTCCACATGGTTTAGAAATGTCAGTTGCTTCTTCTGCTAAACAGTGAATCTTTCATTATCCAAAACGCAAAGATAGTACAGAAATAATACAAGGGATGGCTCCTGCGTTTGTGTTTTCCACAGCCCACAGCCCTCCCCTCACATCTCAATCTTCTGCCCATTCTCTATCTGCCAGCCTTATTTTCTCACAAGTTTGCAGTTCTACCACCATCTTGGTCAATTTCAATATGCCTAGAACTGTCTCATACCTGAAATCTTGTACTTTCAGTAATAATTTATCAGTGTAGAAATTTCTAAAAAGAATCATTCACAATCCTATCATCTAGAACCATGTGAGAGTTCATGAGTGCCTCCTCCATCTTTTCAATTAGGGAATCCAACAGTGAGAAAAGATGTACTTTTTTTTGGCTTCCTTCACCTCCTAGAGATTCAAGTATGGCTTTATCTTGTTTTGCTAACTCAGCTCCAGTCT
The DNA here is from genome assembly GCF_964662115.1 of Mustela nivalis. Lineage (NCBI taxonomy): Eukaryota > Metazoa > Chordata > Mammalia > Carnivora > Mustelidae > Mustela > Mustela nivalis. Next base: position 14,216 of record NW_028133708.1, on the reverse strand, counting down.
ATTCATTTTTTCATCTTCCAAAATTCTTGAAATATCGTTTTCTGCTCTATCTCCCTCTTTTAATCTTTGTAGGGTCCTTTCTTCTTATTTTGTTTAGCAGTTTTGGGGAGGGAGCAGAGATAAACAAGTGTAGTCAGTCTGCCATGTTCAACTTCCAGCTACCATTAGTCCTTAGCAATGGCCCACTCAGCTTTGCTTACCACATTCTTAACCACATTTTTACCATCTCTTTCACTCTCTTCACTCTATTTTTCCCACTGCATGTTCCAGTCTCCAGACATAAACATCCCTTGATACTACACTTAGGGAATCGAGATCTTCAAAAAGCAATATGAAGCCTGTTACTGTTTGCTTATGGTCTTTAGCCACACAGTAAAGCTATTTAACAATCTCCTGAGGCTTTCATCTTTCTTTTTTTTGCAATCCCATGGCAGCATTTCTAATCCTTCACTATGCTTTTCAGGCCATGAAGTACAGGTCTCTGGAGGTTTATTGCCTGAGTTCACATGCTGGTTCTAGAGTTTACATCCTGCATAACCTTTCTCTGTCTAAAGTTTCTTATCTATAGAAAAGGGATGGTAATAGTTACTAATAACTTCACAGGGACTATAAAAATCTTAGGAGTATTGCATTGATTAAATGTGTTAATGGAACTACGGCTTCTAGAAGAGTTTCTTTTTTTTTTTTTTTTTATAAACATATATTTTTATCCCCAGGGGTACAGGTCTGTGAATCACCAGGTTTACACACTTCACAGCACTCACCAAAGCACATACCCTCCCCAATGTCCATAATCCCACCCCCTTCTCCCAAACCCCCTCCCCCCAGCAACCCTCAGTTTGTTTTGTGAGATTAAGAGTCACTTATGGTTTGTCAATAAAAAGTGTTATGACCTGGGCCACCAGGATGGCTCAGTTGTTTGAGTGTCTGACCTCAGCTCAGATCATGATCCCAGGATCATGATCCTGGGATCAAGCTCCACATTGGTCTCCCTGCTCAGTGGGGAGCCTGCTTCTCCTTCTCCTCTGCTGCTCCCCTGCTTGTGCTTTCTCTCATTCTCTCTGTCAAATAAGTAAATAAAATCTTTTTTAAAAAGGTGTTATGACCCCTTCCCTTAAACAAAAGAACTAGTCCCCTTCTACCCAGAGGAAATAAAAGGTTTCCATTGTTAACTCCATTATTTTATCATACACGCTTCACAAATATTTATAACTGTATACATATTTCTTTCCTTCTTCCCTATTTCAGAGGGAAATGTGTACTACTACAAAGTAAAGTACACATAATATGTACAAGAGGAAACTTGGCAGTACCTAAGCCATCCTAGCACCCTGAGAAGGGTTTCAGGAAGAAGTGACATAGCTGGGTTTTGAAGGACAGATATGAACCAGATGACAGACTGGAGACAGCACTTTAGGGAAGAAGAATCTCATGTACAAACATTTAAAGATGTACATCGTATGGCGTTTTGAGAACTATGACCATTTTTAACAGAGCAAAGAATCCCTATGTGTGCATGCTAAGTACATGTTGCATTTGGGTGTTTCTCTTCTTTTTTATACAGTGCTTCTGAGCATTTTATTAGCTGTATTGCATTCTTATTCGTTCTTTTTCCAAATCTGTATCTTTTCTTCAGGTTATTTATCTCATGTAGTCTGGAATGATGTCTTATAATGCCTTTGATTGCTTATAATGTATATTACATGGACAAATGTGTTGTAAGCCCCCAGTAAATGATTATTAAATAATGAATTCTTTGAACTCAAAAATATTTCCCTTACTTCAGTCAGTAATTTTTCTAGTAATCAAGGAAGAGCTCATTTAGATATACATGTTTTTATATTGACAATAAACATGTGAGCATGAGAGATATTAACATAAGTTAGAGCTTTGCATTATACCTATGGTTAACAGAAATAGAACGATGAGTGCATGCTGAGAACATAATGATTTTATATGCTGTCATGGTAAAGTGATAACCCATACTAAGATACAACCAAAGTAATGTATGCTCTAGATAAAACTTCTTTTATTAAATGTAGTCATTCTTGAAAAATGGTGATACATTAATAAAGTCTCGTTGATCAACAACAATGCTTACAGTAAACAGAGTGTGCACAGTGATAAGGGGAAAAATTCCCGTAGAATAGCTTTACTTCCACCTTTCAGATGCAGCTCTGTAAGATAGAAAGTTCTGCAAAGTTTGTCTTCTGCATCAGGAGCTTCTCCCTCTGTAATTCTCCTTTCTGCTGCATATCGGGGGCATTATTTTCTACACTTTACACCATGAGAGCCCTTCAACCTCCTGTGTCACATCCTTCTATCAAAAGATGGAACGGACCTGATGCAATCTGGATATGCTTCTCTCAATGCCTCCAGCTTTTCACAATATGATACTTCTACTACTTTTTTTTCCAGTTGTCCCAAGTCTTTTTCTGAAAACTCCCTTACATTTCAATGGGCAAACAGGAAATGATAATATGAGCCATTTATGTATGATGAGCTTTGACAAATTATATATTACTATGAAAACATTTGATTCAGCATATTCCTTCAAACAAGATGTATATGTTGATTGGTTTTTTCCCTCTGGTGGCGAAATGGAAGATTTTTTATTTCTGTTTAAGGAATTTAGGTTTTCTTCCATAAAGTGAAGAAATTTTTAATTTCCGTTTTTCATAGAGGCATATAGCTTACCCAGACAGACAAAAGCTCTAGTAAACTAAAATTCTGTAAGTAGCCTGTTCATGTGGTGTTGTTTCCTCTGGACACCCAAATCTTGACCATAATGATCAGGAATGGTACGTTCACTTCATGTACTTAGGAGCACTTACTTATCTTAGACTTTGTGGAAATGGAAAAAATAATGATTCGCCAAATATAATTCAACAACTTTTTGAAATACCCTGATAAAAGCATAAAATGGAGTTCTGTCCCACGTTTTCCTGATTTAGTCTTCTACCAAATTCTGTGACTCTCCTTTGGAGACACCTACTTTATTTTACCTGTGAATATAACTACTTGCTTCCATGTGTCCGTTTCATTCTCCTTAAGATAATAAAATCTGTGGGGCACCTGGGTGGCTCAGTGGGTTAAAGCCTCTGCCTTCAGCTCAGGTCATGATCCCAGGGTCCTGGGATCAAGCCCCATATCGGGCTCTCTCTGCTCAGCGGGAAGCCTGCTTCTCCCTCTCTCTGCCTGCCTCTCTGCCTACTTGTGATCTCTCTCTCTCTCTCTCTCTGTCAAATAAATAAATAAAATCTTTAAAAAATAAAAATAAAAAAAGATAATAAGATTTGTTACACGTTCATTCTGTATAGACCACAAGAGCCACTCTTCATCTTTCATAGTCTTCCACCCCACTCCTTTGCTCAGTACAATGTTTCCTTGGCCCATCTTTTAATTTATATCTTTCAAATAATTATCCCCGAACTTCTCCCCAATATTTCTCTTCTTAGGTTCCTTAACTCGTCTATGTTCTTTATTCTTTATGATCTCTTTCTCTGTGGGGATTCATAGTACTGATTTTTATATGGGACAGGGAGAAGTTTCTTGCTTCAAAGGGGAGACTGCACAGGCTTCCTGGCCAAAAGCTGCCCAGACAAGGTCAGCACAGCCCACCTGACTGGGACCCTCATTTCTGCTGTTGGGATGATACTCCATACATCCTGTGTATCTCTCCAGACTGGTCTTCAGCCCCGGAAGTTCCCAGGCCCACTGCTGTTTTAGTGACAGCAACTCATAACCCACCCAACCTATTCCCAAAGAATTTGCACATCCTTGCACCTCACTGGAACCTCACAACATCCCTGTGAGGAGGACAGGATGGATTATTATGCCCATTATAAATGAGGAAGGGGAGGCTCAGAGAGGAAAGTGGTTTCCCCAAGACCATGAGAAATGATAAGGCGTAGAGACTGAACTCACTCCAAATTCTAGCTGAGTCCCTTGTACTTACTGAGAACTACTCTACTTTTGAAATCACAAATTCAAATTTCCTCCTCTCTTACTGCAAATCCTTATTCCTACAGCTCTTTCACGTTTTTATTTCTCCATAGAGTATGGGTGATTGCATACGACAGTAGTTAATGGCATAGTCTCTAGAGTTAGATTTCCTGGGTGTAAATCCTATCTCTATCACTTACAATATACATAACTTTGTGCAAGCTGATTAGTATCTGGGGCTTTCAATTCCCTCATCTACATACAGATGGAAAAAAATAGCATCTTACTCACAAAGAATTGGAGCTCTCCAATCTGTAGAGTAATAACATTTCTTGAATACATATTATGTGCCAGGCACTATTTTGCATGTTTTATAAGTATGAATTAACTTTCAAAGCAATCCTGTGAGTTAGATGTTATATACTGACTTTTCACTCTCTACAAACTGCTTCATCCATTTTCTCTCATTTCTTTTTCAGTACAGTTTTTGCTGAGATGAAAATTTTTCCTCTACTACAGGTTGAAATGAATGGGTGCCTGTGAATTAACTAACAAGAGACAAATTAATAGAAGAAAAGACAAAGTTTATTCATATTTATATAGAAGAGCAAGAAAGAAGTGGTTTTCTGAACATCTAGATGTAGGGGCTTATTTACCAACTTAATAGAGGAAATCAAACAAATAATTGTGAAAGAAAACTGGGCTTTGAGGGGAATGAATGGAAGATATGACAGTTTGTGATAATGTTTGTGCAGTCTCTCATCCTGGTGCTAATATAGGTTCCTCTTTAGGGGATTTATAGCAACTGTGTTTTTTGAGAGGCATCGTTTGTCAGCCAAAGAAATTTAGGTAAGATTTGTTCAGAAATTTTTTAGTTTTAAATAATCTTCATGACAGCCCAGAAATCTGAGAATCTACACAATTCCATGGCATGTAAATTTTTTGCTAACAATCTCACTATATAATATCTTTCTCTTGCACCAGTCTGGCAGCATCACAGCTCTGGATCAAGCTAAGAATCTACTTTGTCCGTTCCCACATCTAAGGGACTGAATTTTGTAGAACTGTTTTAAGATACATTAGTCTGTTCAGGCTGACATAACAAAATATTGTAGACTGGTTATCTTAAACAGTATTTATTTTCTCATAGCTGAGAAGTCTGGAAGTCCTAAATTAAGATCTAGAGGACTGACTTCTGATGAGGACTCTCTTCCTGGCTTGTAGACAGCCACCTTCTCATATACTCTCACATGGTGAAGAAAGTGATCTCTGGTGTCCCTTCTTCTTTTATGAGAACATGATTTAACTTTAATCACCACTTTAGGTGATTCAACACATGAATTTTGGGGAAACCCAGATATTCATTCATAATACATAACCATACAAGTAGGTAAAAGTATAAATTCATGTGATAGACTTTGTTCACATCTTTAACATAAACCACAATCCTACAATTTTTACTATTCATTTTTTCCTCCCATTCTTCACAATCACTATTTAAAATCTCTACCCTCCCCAATTTTAGACCTTATTACCTCCACACATTCTGGGCTAATGACCTCACTTATCTACCTTATAAAATAAAAATATAATAATTTCTGTTATGTAACATGCAAAAATATCTTCATGCTCATTTAAAATATTTCAAATGAAAGGATTATTTAATCTGGCTTAAACCCAATTCCTTTATTTATTTTCTAGATTCCACCCTCTTTCATCTACTCAGGGATCACTTCTCACCTCTAAAATTTACTCTTTCCCTCTATAGGCACCCTCTAACCAGGATTTTTTTTTTTTTCTAACCAGGATTTTTAACCTCTCTGTTACTCATCTTAGAAGTATAAAACAGAAAACTTTCTTCACTAGCATGTCTTCCTTCAACAACCAGCCTATCTCTCACCATCCACTTTCCCTTTCATAAACAAACTTTCTATAGTTCTTGTGTGTATTTATTCTTTCCCCTTTGAGTTCATTTTTAAACCCATAGCAGTCTGGCTTCAATCTCCACAATTCCACCAAAATGTTACGATCAGAACTTGATAGTAAATTCAATTGACTTTTCAATATTGACTTTTGCTACATTTGATCCTGTTACCCTTGTATTCCCTCTTGGAAGACTTTTTTTTCTTGCCTCCGAAGATACAACTCTCTTCTCGTGATTTGACTGAACTAAGCAGAAACAGTGAAATAAATGGTATAGTGACTAGAAAAACGTGACTGGGAAAGACAGGCGTCTTAGGCTATTATTCCTTGGGAACTGATGGTATCAGAATAACATTAAGAGATTTTTCACTATGTATTCATACTTTCAAAACTTTGAGATGGGCAACAGCCCCTGTAATTTTATTTTCATTAAGATAAAATTTATATACAATGAAATACACCTGAATGACCAACCTCCTAGTAAAGATATAAAACATTTCCTGCATTTCAGACAGTTTTCTAATGCCTTCTTCTAGTCAAATCCCCCAATTTATGAAGGCAACCGTAGGTTTTCCTTGTTTGTAATTATCACATAGATTGAAGCATTCAGTTTGTCCTCCTTTGTACCTCCATGTTTCCCTCAACATAGCATTTTTGTTGTTCTTCCATGTTGTGTGAGTGAGTAGTTCTTTCTTTTTATTGCTGAAGAATATGCTATTACAATGAATATACTGCAATTAGTTTACCCATTCGCCAAGTGAGGGTTATTTGAACAAAGTTGCTCTGAAATTTTTGTACAAATATTTTAAAACATATATTTTATTTATTTTGAGTAGATAACTAGGAAGAATTGCTTGGTTCTAATAATATAAGGATTTTAGGGATTTATATTTTAAAAAAGATTTTATTTATTTATTTGAGAGAGAGAGAGAGAGCACAAGCATGGGGAGGAGTAGAGAAGGGGGAAAAACAGACTCCCCACTGAACAGGGACCCTGGGATCATGACCTGAGCTGAAGGTAGTTGCTTAACTGACTGAGCTCCCTAGGCACCCCTGGGGAATCTATATTCGTATCAACATTCAGTTTGATCAAGGTTTTTGTTATTTGCTTTTCGTTTTTAAATAGCCATTCTAGTAGGTGTGGAATGGCATCTCACTGTGGTTTTAATTTTCATATCCTTGATGACTATTAAGAACCTTTTCAAGTACTTACTGGCCTTTCAAATATCAATTTTATGAAATATCTGTTCAAGAATTTTGCTCATCTTTAAACTGAACTGTTTGTCTTTTTTTTTTTTTAAGTTGTAACAGTTGCTTATGCAGTTTGAATAAAAGACCTTCATCAAATATATGTATTATAAATACTATCTGCCAGGATTTTTCATTTGCTTATGAGTGTGTTTTGATGAGAAATACTTTTTTTAAATGTGAAGTGTAATTATATCAATTTTCTTTTCTTTATTTTTTAAAAATTTATTTATTTATTTGAGAGAAAGAGCAGGGGGAGGGACAGAGGGAGAGAATCCTTAAGCAGACTCCCTAGTAGTGTGGACCCTGACACAGGGCTCAATTCCATTACCCACAAGATCATGATGTGAGCTGAAACCAAGAGTTGGGTGCTCAACAAACTAAGCCACCTATGAGCCCCTATTTTTCTTTAATATTTCCAGCTTTTGACCACACTAAAGTTGTGAAAGCATTCTCTTATTTTTACTAGAAGTTCTACACTTTTTGCTTTTACATTTAGGTCCATGATACTTCCAAAATGAATGTTTAAATATGCTACAAAATACAGGTCAATATTAATTTTTAAAATAATTTTTAGTAGATTCATCCAGTTGTTCCAATATGATGTGCTGAGAAAATTTCCTTTCCATACCAAATGGTGTTGGCATCTCTGCCAAAAGTCCATTAACTCTATATATCTGAATTCTTTTCCATTAATCTCTTTACCTTTTCTTTTGCCAAAATCAGTGTCTTGATTACTGAAACTTCACAGTAACTCTTGATTGTAGATATTGTGAGTCTTCAAAATATCTTATTCTTTTACAAGATCAATTTGACTATTCTAGTCCGTAGGCATTTCCATGCACATTTTAAAAAGAACTTGTCAGGGCGCCTGGGTGGCTCAGTCATTAAGTGTCTTCCTTTGGCTCAGGTCATGATCCCAGGGTCCTGGGATTGAGCCCTGCATCAGTCTGCTTGCTAGGCAGGAAGCCTGCTTCTCTCTCTCCTACTCCCCCTGTTTGTGTTCTCTCTCTTGCTATCTCTCTCTGTCAAATGAATAAGTAAAATCTTAAAACAAAACAAAACAAAACAAACAGCTTGTCAACTTCCACAAAAACCTGATTCATAGGATTTCAATTGGGATTGTGTTCAACTGACTGATAAATTTTAAAAAACTGACATCTTCAAAAACTTGAACTTTCCATGAATATGGTATATCTCTGCATTTATTTAGGACCACTCTCAATTATCTCCATAGCTTTTTGTAATTTTTAGTATAGTGCATTTATTCTGGTTGGTATTTGCTGAGTTTCTTGGATTCTTGAGTTGTTGCTTTTCGACATATTTGAGAACTTTGGGGCCATTATTTTTTCAATATTTTTTGCCTTATTCTCTACCTTTTCTTTTTATGTAACTCAAATTACACCTATTTAAATAGCTTAATATTGTCCCAAAAGGTCATTGAGGCTCTGTGAATTTTTTTCTCTTTGCTGTTTGGGTTAGATAATTTATATTCTCTTAAATTTCACTGATCCTTGTCTATATTATGTAATCTTCTTTTAAGTTTATCCAGTGACCTTTTCATTTAAGATATTATATTTCTTGTTTCTAGAATTTTATTTTTTTTAAGATTTTATTTATTTATTTGACAGAGAAAGATACAGAAAGAGAGGGAATACAAGCAGGGGGAATGCGAGAGGGAGAAGCAGGCTTCCCACTGAGCAGGGAGCACAATGTGGGGCTAGATCCCAGGATCCCGGGATCATGACCTAAGCCGAAGGCAGACACTTAACGACTGAGCCACCCAGATGCCCCACAGTTAGTAACTTTTTATTGTTATAAATTCTCTGCTAGGATTCCATAACTTCATTCTTTAGATTTTTGAAGTCATTAATAATATATTTGAAATTTCTGTATGCTAATATCAACATTAAAGACATCTTTTTTTAGTTTTTAGTGTTTTTAATGGGTGGACAATTTTTTTCAATTTCTTTTCAGTTTTTATTCATTGTTTATGCACCACACCCAATACTCCATGCAATACATGCCCCATAACACCCACCACCAGGCTCACCCAACTTCCCACCCTGTCCCTTCAAAACCCTCAGATTGTTTTTCAGAGTCCATAGTCTCTCATGGTTCATCTCCCCCCAGACATCTTAAATGCATCTACTTCCTGCTTTTGAACTTGGTTATGAGATCCATTTTCCTGCTACTTGCCACATATGGTAATTTTATATTGTATTACAGATAATTTAAGGATGCATCATAGGAAGTGTGGATTGATTTCTTTCATAAAGAGCATTGGCTTACATGTACCAAGTGATGAAATTATTGGCAAGTCATCTTGCTTGGCTTTTGGCATGTAGTTCTTTCTCTTATAACACAACTATTTTGGGGTCTTATTATGGACTAAATTATCTCCTCCTCAAAATTTGCATGTTAAAGCTTTAACCCTTAATATGACTGTATTTGGAGGTAGAGACTTTAAGAAGGTAATTAAGGTCGGATGAGGTCATAAAAGTGAGGCCCTAATCTAATAGGACTAGTGTCATTATAAAAAGAGGAAGAGACACCGGGTTGTATGCGCACAGAAGAAAGAGCTTGTGAATATACAGCAGAGAAGTCCATCATCTACAAGTTGGGAAGAAAGTTTTCACCAGAAACCAACCTTGCAGCACATTGATCTTAGACTTCCAGCTTCCAGAACTGTGAGAAAGTCAGTTTATGTTGGTTAAACCAACCAGCCTACAGCATTTGGTTATGGGAGCCCAAGAAGACTAATAAGGTCTCAAATGAGAGCTTAATGAATTCACTGAAGTCTCTCTGCTATGACTGATTGAAATATTCAAATTTTACTAGCACTGCATGACTTTCAGCTCTCTGCCCAAACATTAGCTATTACCTGCTAGACTTTATGGAGTCGTGTGTGCATGCACAACAATTTTGCTCTCAGCAAAAGGCCTTAGGGCCACAAAGACTTTTTGGGACTCACCTTTTCAAAGTTCCCTTTTCTGAGACTCTTTCTGCTTCACCTGACAGAGGTACTTTAAAGGTTAAGTATTTGGGCTCCCATATGACTTTAGCTAAAAAAGGAAGGAAGCAAGCAAGCAAGAAAAAAGAAAAAGAAATTGGGAGAAATTCTGCTCTTGTTGAATTCTTGATATTACCTGGTTTTATTAATAGCAATAATAACTATAATCATTATAAACATCATCATGGCTATAACTATTGAGAACTTAAACACATTCTCAAAAATTTCAATGAGAAAAAGTATTACCCTCACTTTATACATTTTAAGACCCAGGCAATCCAAGTAGCAGAACTGGTACAGAACTAGGATTAAAACAAGCATGTCTGATTTCGATATCTGTTCCCTTTCCAGCATGCTACACTGTCCCTGGTCATAGTGGTTTTCATGGGAGGCACACTACACAATGTAGGTTAGCAAGGAGAATTTTATTAAAGAAAGCTCTTGGAGTTACCATCTTTGAGGGGTAAATGAAGCAGGATTGGGAAGAGTCAAGAAGCTGAGCTGGGCTGCTATCACAATAATTCCTCAGCTTATCTTGTAAGGAACTGTGAAGCTGGAATGGCCCATTGGACTTGTCTGGCTGTGGTATAGGGCCTGAGTCTTCACAAGTTCTGTCATTGTCATTGAATGCAGTCTTCCCCTAGAAGGGGATCTGAACTTGAGCAAGGCAGCTTTCTTCAACAGAAGCAATTCCCAATGAGGGCTGAAGACTGAGAGATCTCATTTGACAACATTCCTAGAAGCTTGGAGAAGAAGTCCTTCAGTCCAAAATGGGAACTTGGTGGTACAGCACAGCAATACTGCATGATACCTCCTCAAGATACAGCAGTGTTCATTATAAAACATTCATTAAAAAAAAAAAAAACTCTGACTCAGGAAAAGAAAGAATTTATTCAGAAGAATAAGTATGTGAGATTTAAGAGAATTTAACTGTTTTTATAGAAAGAAAGGAAATTTCAGAGAACATAAGTACAGGGAAGGAATAAGCTAAAGCAAAGTCAATTTAAAAATTTTCTAGTAGAAGAAACTTATTTTTCAAATTTCGTTATGTTAGTCACCATACAGTACATCACTAGTTTTTGATGCAGTGTTCCATGATTCATTGTTTGCATATAACACCCAGTGCTCCACGTAATGTATGCCCTCCTTAATAATCATCCCCCCACCCCACTAACACTTTCCTCCACCATCCTCTCCTCTGAAACCCTCAGTTTGTTTCTTGGAATCCATAGTCTCTCATGGTTTGTCTCCCCCTCTGATTTTACCCCCTTCATTTTCCCTTCCTTTTCCTAATGTCCTCTATGCTATTCCTTATGTTTCACATATTACTCAGCCATCAGAAAGGATGAAGAAACTTATTTTTTAAAAATTGCACTTTGGTAACTTTACCAGTCCTGGAATAAAATATACATATATAATAAACACCTTTATACTCATATCTAGTCTTGTTAATTTGAAATATTTTGTCCTTTCTACTTCACAAGATTTGAAATAAATATTTAAACCAAATAGTTGAACCAATTTGTCTATGCCTTCCAGATTCTGTATTAATCTTTGCTATAGCCTAACCTCTCTAAAGATCAGAAGCCCCAAAAAGCATCTGGTTTATTGGAGACTGTAATCCTATAGCAGCTGGAGGAAAGGATAAAGGGCTATGGGGCAGGCATGGGAGAAAACACATGCGGAAGATTCTCATATTCTCCTCTATTTACCTTTAAAAATCTTCTAAATCTGTAGTTATATTCCATCTTCATTTCTACTACTGTTTATTTGTGCTTTTTTCTTAAATTTTTCTTGGTCCATAGTGTGAAATCTGTTAAGTTTATTAGTCTTTATCAAAGAACCAGCTTTTGGCTTTGTTTACACTCTAGTCTATATATACTCTAATTTGCGCTGCTTATTTATTCCTTTTTATTCTTTTGGTATATTTTTTTCTTTTTCTAACTTCTTGAGCAGGATATTATTAATTTTAAGAGTTATTTGTCACAATAAAATTTAAGGCTGTAAATTCTTCTCTTTTTTTTTTTTTTAAAGATTTTATTTAGGGGTGCCTGGGTGGCTCAGTGGGCTAAGCCTCTGCCTTTAGCTCAGGTCTGAAAATAAATAAATAAAATCTTAAAAAGGTTTTATTAAATAAAATTTTTAAATAAAATTTAAATAAATTTTTTTAAATAAAAAATATTTTTCATTTTATTTATTTATTTATTTATTTATTTATTTATTTGACAGACAGAGATCACAAGGAGGCAGAGAGGCAGGCAGAGAGAGAGAAGAGAAGCAGGCTCCCTGCTGAGCAGAGAGCCCCATGTGGGGCTCAATCCCAGGACCCTGAGATCACGACCTGAGCTGAAGGCAGAGAGAGGTTTTAACCCACTGAGCCACCCAGGCGCCCCAAGGCTATAAATTCTTTTTATGTACAACTTTATCTGCATTCCATATATCATTTTAATTATAGTCTACAGCACTTTAACTTTCTCTTGAATTTGCAGAGAATTGAGCTCAATTTAGCCCTCAGTTTATTGTAAACTATCATTATCATTCCATTCAAAGCTTTTCTATTTATCATTATTTTGTTACTTTCAATTCCACTTCTCATGCCAGCCACTTCTCCCATTAGGCATTCCCTCTAATGGGTTTGATATTTGGTTTTCAATATGCATATATCTTTGGATATAGTATTTGTAATCACAGTGTTTATTTTACATAGGTGGTACTATGCTATAAACTTATTCTCTTTTTTGTTTACTTTGTTTTGGGGATCTCCTATAGAATTATGTATGTGTCAAGTTCATTTTTTGTCCTATGGTATGTGTCTATCACATATTACTCAGCCATTTCCCTAAAAATGGACATAGCTAGGCTTCTTTCAATTCCCTCCATCATGAGGTACAGAAGTGCCATGCTAATAAGACTTGTTATGATTAGAAGAAATAATAAACATAAAATGTCAGAAAGTTATTACACACGCACACACACACACACACACACACACACACACACAGCTTTTAGGTTAAAAAGCATTTTCATTACAGCTTCTGAGTTCTCATGGCCAAATGTGCCTTCCAAATCCATTTGGAACAAAAGATAAGAGCCACAAATCATCATACACCCAGCCCCACCAAAGGGGTAATACAGCAGCTCCTTCATCATTGTCCTCAAGATTCTTTTCACTCTGCCAGTGCTCTAACCATGGCATACTCTGGCAAGGAGGGAGTGAAGTAGAGAGCAAGGTGATGCATCTGACCCTGAGCATTCCCCAAGGCTGTATTGAAGCCTTTTCTCACCAAGACATGGTTCCAAATGGGCCCAGAGCATACCAGGTTTCAGGTTGCAGCACCACACCTGAGTTAAGTCTCCTGCCAAGAAGTCATGCTCCTTCCTGATTTCAGAGAAGAAAGAACTAGACTCTCTCCAAAGAGGTTGTTACAAATGATCTGCTGGCAGCCAAATTATTGGCATCCAGGCTGCTGTTAAAATAAGCACATCTCTAACCAAGTGTATACCAGGGAACTAGTGAGAAACAATATGATGGAAATAAACAGTTTTGGATTTACTTAGCAGGAGCAGTCAAGTTTAGTAAGACAAAAAAAAAAAAAAAAAAAAGAGCAACTCTTGATAGGCTACTCTTTGCTTGCAAATTCCTTTAAAGACCTTGCTGCTTACAAATAGATGCCACAAATCTGGGATGATGAAACAAGTAGTGGACAGAGAGTTAGTTTTGCTGGGTCCTCCTGGGGCATAATCCCACACATTTTACATTTTTCCTTTCTGCTTGGTTTCCACATCTGTAGCATGAAGACATTAGATGAGATTTTTCTCTATATCTTCTTCAAAGTCTTACCATTTTTTTCCTAAATAAATGCTTTATGATCCATACTTATTTAAATGATATCTCTCTTTCTATTTTTAGCTAGCATTTTCTATTAAATTGAAGAAGAAAGGACAGCATCACATATGGATGCAGACAAATTACTGTTAGCTAATGCATAGTAAAGTACCAATTGATGCAAAACCCTTAATTTTTTAGGAATTAAATCTAAGATGCAGAGTTAAAAGAAAAATTTTAAATTATGTAGTCCAACCTCTT
>NW_028133709.1:0-33936 GCF_964662115.1 Mustela nivalis | reverse complement strand
TTCTCTCTCTGACTGAGAGAGAAAGAGAGACAGAGAGAGGGAGGGAGAGAACAGAAGCAAAAGGAGCAGCAGAGGGAGAGGGAGAAGCAGATTCGCCACTGAGCAGGGAGCCCAGTTCGAGCACCTGTCCTAGGTCCCTGGGATCATGCCCTGAGCGGAAGGCAGGTGCTTAACCAACGGAACCACCCAGGCACCCCCAGAATGATCTGTGTTAACCTGTAAATCCGATTTTCTCTTTTGCATAAAACCGTGTGATGACTTTCCATTTCATCCAGAGTAACAGCCAAAGTTCCCACAAGGCTTTACAAAGCTTTATGTATCTGCCCCCTCCCCGCCAGCCCTATTCTTTCTGGGGCTCCACTACTTACAACTCTTCCTCTTATTCACTCTGCTCCAGTTAAATGCCCCCTTGCTCTTCCTCCCACTATCCCTCCTGAGGCTTTTGCTCTGGCTGCTCCCTCTGCCGGGAATGTTCTTTCCCCCGGATAACCACGTGGGTAACTCCGTCACCTTCATGGAATCCTTGATCAGATGTCGTCTTCTTGGAAAGGCCTTATTTAAATTGTAACCGCCACACACCCGTTTTCTTCCTCTCCCCTTTTCATTCCTGCCTTTTCTTCTTTTCCTTTATTTTGTAGCCTTTATCATTCTCGAATATACGATTTAATCCAAATTTTTAGGTTTGTTGTTTATTATTGGTCTCTCCCCACCCCCACTAGAGGATGAGTTCGACAAAGACAGATTTAATATGTTACTCACAGATGTACCCTGTCACATTGTAATACTTAATTTCCCTTCAGTAATCTTAATCTCTGTAAGTAGTACCAGCATCTAAACAATGTTCCAGCTGGAAATCTAGAAGCCACCCTAGATTCCAGATTCCACCTTCACCTCCGGTATCCAGTTAATGTACGAAAATTAATTTTAATAAAAGTCATATTAAATCAATTTCCTAAATATCCCGGATCCACCTCCTTCTATCTAATATCAGTGTTCCGCAGTGATGATACTGATGGTGGGGAAAAAGGAAAGAATTCTTCTTTTTAAATTTTATGATATATTGTGGGCTTAAAAAGGGCTTAGTATATCAATCGAAGAGGAAGATAAAGAAATTGGAAATCTCTGTCCTTTCACTCCTAATCTAGTCCTTAACTAGATTTAGAATGGCTCTAAATTCTAAATTTAGTGCTTAGTACTAGTTCTAAATTCCAAATTTAGTACTTAGTACCGGTACTAAGTACTCAACTACATCCCCTCTCTCTGCCCCTCAGCTCAACCCTCAGGGGGAGGAAATCAGATCAGTAAATATCTAGATGTGGATCTCAGCGGCAGTGTGAGTCAAAAAGGGTAACCTAAGATATGGATCAAGCAATGAATAGACTATTCATTAGGTTTTTGTTTGTTTGTTTTGATTAGCTTATAGATGAAGACATACCTGAAGACATAAAAGATTTTATGGAGCCTTGGGTTAGTCCAGAAGATCTGCTTCCATCCAGTATAGATACGAAAAGATCCATCAGGAATGGGGCTTTAAAAATGATGTCTTGGGCCCATGAGGTCCACACAGAATTGAGGGGCAGGCTCATTGAGGGTAGGGTATTCCCCTGAAAGCAGTCATGAGCTGAAGCACACCCGACCACCCCCCACCCCTACCCCCAGCCCTGACACTGGCTGTTGTTGAAAACCAAGTCCCAGATGAGCAGTCTACTTCCCTTGTCTTTTCTTACGATCTCTAGCTCTTGAAAGATAGAAATAGGAAGAAGCATTTGTTGCGCTGATGGCAGGCAGCTGTTTTCGCAAACTAAAGAAGAGCGATAGAATCATAGCTGTTCAGTGCCCCAGCCCCTCCTTGACCTGCTGAGACTGTTGCTATCTCCAGGCAGGGAAGAAACAGTCTTCTTGGCATTTCATGATCCGTGTGTGTAGTGTATTTCTCTGGGGGAACCGAGCTATCTCACTCTCACTGCCTCCATCTCACTTACTTTTCCTTTGTGAGCCTTCCTCTGGGATTAGAACTCTTCAGCCAGGTGGTTGGCGGGCTTCGTCGCTGGGCAGTGTGTGCAGAGCTGGGCTACAGCATCACCCCTGTTTGAGACTTGCCACATGAGGATGAGGGGTAGTCTGTCCGCAGAAATAACAAGGTTTGCTTCAGAGCCTTTTCTAGAATTTTCAGGGGCTATTTAACCTACTTTGTACCAACTGTCTATGGCTTTTGGTCTGAGAAGCAGATTCTATAGCATTTTAGCATTCTAAGTCCCAAATAAAAATTCAAGAACTGAAGTTACACATAGACCAAAAAAAACAGTCTCCACTAAGGAATAAGTGAAAGTTTTTGCTCCTCCAAATGAAGACTCGATTAACATCACCTTTAATTATGGTTTAGAATCTGCTGGACTTTGTTTTCCTTCTCTTAGACTTTCCTTCTTTGCAAAAGATCAATCTCAGATGTCTTCCTTGTGTTCCTTTTAAAAAACACCTATCTGTCCCTTCTTCCCTCCAATTTCCAGTTCTTTCATGGGTAGAACTTTCAACAAGGCTGAAGGCTGACTGGAGAACTCTGACATCTCGTTACTCCATGCTTCAGTGGCTGTTAAATTGATAGTTTCAGAGTGGATATCAAACTATCCACTCTATCAGTGTTTTTTAAAAAAGGCAAAAAGATTACAGTCTGTCTAAATCAACGTGACACCTCTCTGACATGTGTGTCTCGATCGCATTCTCTCAACATATCCATTCCTTTTGACTGTCTCCATTTCTCCATGGCTATCTAAGTCAAATAGGGCTTGTCATTTCATGAAAATTGCTCCCCATTTTACTTAGGTTTCTCTTAATTTTCTGTCTTTCTGTATTTATCCCAGGGACAAGGATTCACCATGGGCCTTGCTTCCAATTGACATGGGTTGGAACTTCACAAGGCAGACGGAGTCTTGGTTTTTCTCCTCAGTAGCATTTCTATTTGTGGCACATGCATTTCCTTCTCTGCTGAATTCCCAGCAACAGTTCTCAGGGAGGGCTGCTGCTGCTCTGAGCCTGTTTGGATTTTTCTTTCATTCTCTCTTCACATATTGAACTCATTCTGTCTTAAAAGGTTCTCAGTCTCCACTGGCCGGGGGAAGGTGAAACATATCACAAGTTGGCAGAGTTGCAGTGCGCTGGGCTTTGAACTTGTAAAATTCTTTTTAAAAGTCTAAATCTTTAAAGGAAAGAAAAGAGGCTTCTGGTACATTTAGACAATGTGAGAACAGAAATGACCTGAGTTTAAAGATAAGGGTTAATGCTGTGATGTCAGTTCTTGGGCATAACTTCCCGGGAACCTTTAGCTTTGCCAAAGCTCTCTGATTTTAAATGTCTTTCAAGGTAATCTTTTTGTGTCTGAAAAAAATAAGAAAATAGAAAGAATGGGATTTATGGCTGTTTTAGTAATTTATCCTAAGACATACAAATATGGTATCTTGTTGTACTCCCAGAAACCTCTCTTCAGAGATAAAATTCAGCATCCTGCCCTGATACTCTTACTACTGCCCTTCCAATCTGACAAACTAGTTAGAGAAATGAAGTGCAGTGAAGATGTTCACTCTCTTCCCTCTCAATTAATCAGGCCCTGTTAAGAGGCATGGACTGTTAACACATGCAGCAATTACTTCACACATATTCCTCATCCAGCTATGATTACAGGATCACATACTGACTGCTTGAGATTTCACTCGACAACCAGGGAATGTAAACGCTGCCCTGACAAAGATTCACAATGTGCCTGGGCAGAATTCTCTGGCTTAATATTATCATCTGAAACATAAGTATAAAAGTAAGATCATATGAATCATGGACAGCAACAGAACTTTTAAAAAAGCACATTACATATGCATTGGGTTGGTTCTAAACATAGGTATGAAGTGGAGTTTCTTTTTTTTTTCCCCCCATCACGGTTACTTAGCACCTGTCCTTAGCACCCTGTGTGCTCAAAGGTCTTGTTCCTCCATTACCCCTAAAACTGCCCCCCCCCCCGTCTACCTACATTGTCAATGTACTCATCTCAATTTTATATTAGAGAAAATATCTGATTCCATGAGCTGATGCTGGAGTTGGTTTCTTAACCTGGGATTTATGAAACCCTAAAAATTATAGACAAGAGTCTGTGTTTGGGGATCTATGTGCCTTATTCTGAAGAAAGAATCTACAGCTTTCATCTGATTCTCAAAACATTCTAGGATTCCCAAATGTTTAAAATCACTGCAAAAATATTTTCCATTAGAAAGGCTTGCTGATTTGTCCTTTCTGTTTTATGATGGTATTACAGGAAATCCAAGGAAGGATTGTAACTTGAGGCACGGGCACTCTTCTAGTCTTTCTATTAACTACACAATTCCGTATACTCATTATTTAGAATCTTCAGCTTGTTCCATTTTAGAACACTTTACTTTTAGTGATTTTGTTTGGTACATGGCCTGAGAAAAATGTATCTAATTCTTGTATGCGGAGTCTGTCCCTCACACACTCGGTGGTACACACTGTGGGTCTGGGGACACTGTTGTTTGGCTGCAAACTTCAAGTTACTTAGGAGGTGGAGGGTTGAGAAGAGGCAAAAAAAGAAGAATCAATTTTTATTCCATTTGTTTGTTAATCTGAAGAAGAGGCGCTTTGCCTGAATTACCCAAATGGCTAATAAGTCAGTATTTATCCTTTAAATAAATGAAAGAAAACCAAAAACTAGCTAGGCTTATATTTGGAAGGTTTTAAAGTCAGCAAGCCAATATAAATGGCTGAGAAACAACTTTTAAAAACTTTACCTTTAGTTTGATGTGAAGGATGAACACAAAGTAGGGTCTGGAGGCTGGGTCCACTGATGTAGCTCTACAAACACAGGCATGGGGAGATATCATGATGGGGCAATTTTCAGAATAGCTTCTTGTATGGCAACTGTATGCAAAGATAGCATACAATTTTTTAAAAGCAGACCTTGGTCTCATACCTAATCATTTGAAGAAGACCTCTTCTTGTATCTTTGTGAAGCCTTTGGAAGGAAGCACTATTGCCTCAGGAAAAGGAAATTGTCAGGTCCGACTTTTAATACAGAAGGGCTTCCTGCCAAGGTGCCATTCCTCTTTCCTTTTCTTGAATCTGCTAGGGTAGTTTGTTAAAAAAATTTGTCCTCCGGCAAATTAATCTGAAGCAAAATGAATTGGGGGAGGATTGAAGTTTGAGTCAAAGATCTGAAATAATTTCCCCCTGAGTTAATTAGCACACTTATTTTTAGGAAAAGTAAACGGTATCAAGAACATTGCTTCTCACTCATCAGCTTATAACTCATATCTGGTGACATGAATTCTCCAAATAATGATTGCTTGTCAGAGAGACAGGCTTCCCTTACCTGGCTTTTGCACACACTCTTAGTTTATAGACAGGCCTCACAAAAGCTTTTGCTGTGTGATTTATTTTCTTAAAAAAAAAAAAAAACCCAAAAAACAAAACAAAACAAAAAAGCTTGCCTCTTCATAACTGACTGTAAAAGGGGAATTTGGGAGAGATAGAGAATTCTGTCATACGCTTTATAGACATTCCAGACAAGCCTGGAACAACAGCCCATTTAAATAACCACTCTTTGGGTCCATCAAACTGAGCTGAGACATGCGTCAGCAACCTCTCTCCATTTCAAACCCAAGCTCTCAGATAAAGAGCAGGGTAGAGAAGGGTCTGCAGTCAGTTCATACCTGGGAACTTCTCAGAAATGAAGTTGCTGGAAAGAGTTGAATGGAGCAGGCTGTGACAGAGGAGTTGATTTTTATCTCTGCTGTTACACAGAAGCATATGGTTTCCGCCCACAGGAAAAATCTGCTTCTCTTCTGGCTGCCACACTAATGCATGCATGAAGGGGAAAGACTTTGTGATCAAATGCATCTCTAGGGTTGGCATCTGTGATGAAGGCTTTCTGCTTGCCCTACATCCCTCCTTCAGGAGGTTTAAAGAAGCTGCCAAAAGTTGTGCCTGCTTAGCTCAGATAGTGAGAAGTTGGGCATTTGTTGTTAGCAGTTTATAACATCTCTACTGGTTGGGTCAGTGGCCCAGCTCCATGTGTCCTTTAATTCTGCTTTTCAGCTAATGAAATCATTAGAGGACAGGCTTAGAATCTGTAGCTTAATAGAGGAGTCTTCTGTGGCCAAAACCGGCAAACTATCTGGTTAGATCAACCATGAATGAGATCCTTGGCTCCAGTGTCCTTTACTGTGAGATAGTGATCTTAGTACTGGGGGCTAGATGTAAAGTTTGTCTTCTCTATTCTATAAGATGCGAAATGCAGAGGCTGTGTTACCAGAACACAGATGTGAGAGGACACAAGATGGCTCAGTCATTGTGGTTGGTGGGGTATTTTATGTATGCCAGTGGAAGACAATATAATGGAGTCTTTAAGGTAATAGAAGGAGAACTCTTTTGGTCCGGGCTTAGAGTAGAATTTGCCCTCTTCCTTTCAAAACCCAGAAAGGTGCATTGAAGCTTTCTTTTAACTACAGAGACACAAGAGAGGATTTGGCATTTGTAGTGGGCACATTTCATACTGAACTTTGAGGGCAAGAGTCCCGTGCCCAGACCTCCTAGCATTTGCACGGGTCCCGTCATTTACATAACACAAACAGTTAAAGTTTCAGAAATGCAGTTGATTTAAACTCTGTGTCTCAATGTCAGATATTGGAACCTTGTCCAGAGACACCAAGAATTCTCTGCTACCATTCACACTGGTACTGGAAAGAGACCTGTCACCTGGATGATATGGGGTGCGGAAGAGCACGAGGCAGTGACACAGCACTGCAAACAAAAAGGACTGTAGGAGGCTCTCCTTTAGGAACTGGAAGTCCGCTGGAAAGGGAGGGGGATGCTCTCCCCTCCTCTCACTCTTTACTCTCTGGAGAATTCACCAATGTCCTGCTGCGAAAGGCACACAGATCATCTCAGAATGACACTGTAGTTAGATTTGCAAGATAACGCTGGTTTGCTTTTGCATAGGTTAAATGGTAAACTCTACGTGGTTCATTTCAGAGTTTTCTCAATTTTTTTGGCTGCCTTTGTAAGTTTTCAAGTCAACAGTTTGGTTGCTAAGGAGAAGCTTCTGTACCACTTGGACCCTATGCTGACATCCGAGTTAAGCATTTGTAGAACGGACCAGGTAAGTCATATCCATACAGCTGAGAGCCAGAGTGAAGCCTGAAATTCTGATCATGTGTTGAGGTGAAGTGCAAAATCAGCATTTTGTTGTTGGAATTTTTCAGAGTCACATTCTCAGTATTCTTTCTGTCACTGTCAGCAACAGCCTGCTAACGGTTTTTCCTGTCTCAAACGTTGCCCCACTATGGCCTCAGTGGTCTCACATGGCATAAAAGGCTCATCTCGATTTGGCTCCTGCTGTCATTTCCAGCCATAGCTCCCTCAGGTCTCTAACCCTGGCACTCTCTGGCCCATCAATCCTGGAGTACTTGGAGTTTTCCCAACATGCCCTGCTGTGACTTGTCCCTTTGCAGATGCTTGTCTCTCTGCCTGGAATACTTCCCCCTTTCCCGTTGGTCACCTGGCAAGTGCCGACTTTATCTTAAAGCTACAGCTGAAGCGTTTCTCTTTCTGGGACCTTCTAAGCACATGTGGTTGCTCAATATATGAATGAATAAGTAATTGAGCAAATACATGAATGGGAGTGAATGAATGGTCTTGTCTTTATTTCGACTCCTCAGAATTAACAAAGACAATGCTACCAGGGTAAGCATTGTGACAAATTTGCAATTTTTAGTCAAACACTATAAGGGTTGGAGGAAACTTGGCACTTTACTAGGCCAACTCTGACAAACTGTGTTTCTCATTCTGCTTCAGAATGACTTTAAGATTGATTTCTTCATCCTCTCTAATATTACTATCAGCATCTAACATCTAACCTTTAGAAAATCAAAAATGATGAAAACTAAATAATTCAACACAGGGAGCTCACCAGAAGACAAATGGACTGTGTGCAATATGTTTGGTTGTGTGGGTGTAATCTCTCAGTAGTTAAGTATTTCTGTTCATGAACAGGGTCCCAAATCTCTGAAGATTAGGTCTTCAAAGGTAAAGTCAAAGGGACTGTTTTTAATTTCCTAGGTGAAGACTATATCTCACAGTCATTTCTTTCTTTCTTTTTTTTTCCCCCTTCAAGATGTTTAGGTAGTGAAACTTTAGCATTTTCACTGTAGAGTTTCGCATGTCACTGAGCCGTGAAGCACCAGGTATGCTGAAGAAATACCTCAGAGGTAGGGAGAAGGTGAGTCCACCTGTGATGAGGAAAAACGCATTACGATATAGGGTGCGCTGTGCACTCCTGCGGCTGCGTCTGTGTCCTCTTCCTCTCACTCTTTACTTGGGGGCAATGCCCCCGGGATAGATTACAGTGTTTGTCTACAACAGTGTCCCGCAAGGTCAAATTGTGATCTTTTATTTCTTACAGGGCATTTTTTGCATTAGGGGTTATCTGTGGAAAGTTAAGTCCTCACTTAATGTTCTTCTCTAACACTGCCTATTCTCTGGGTGGCAGTGGGGGCAAGGCATCGTCTTTAGAATTTAGAATATTTGTTTCCAAACTGATTTTAGTGTGGTCGTCACAATACACATGTGAAAGGGATATGAATAGCTACTGTCTCTATGTGGGGTGTCCCAGAAATTGTGTGCCATCCCACACTGTTAGGCCTGTGAGCTCTATGCCCTTCTCTTAGGGCTATGGGATGTTATGAGCTAGTGGTTCTTTGCTCAGAGTGAGTGAGACAGGGAATGAGTCACAGGGCACACAAAGGCATCACTCCTTCTGGGCAGTGCCAACCTGCTCACGAGGGGCCACATTTTAGCTCTTGGTGCGGACAAGCCCTGCATGGCTGCTGGGCTCTGGGCCTTGATGAGAGATGGTGCTCCCTCCAGTGAAGAGTGGGCCATCTGTGGATGACTGTTCTGTTTCCACTTGGCTCTGGGGCATTCAAAGCCCCTCCACAAGCCTTTTGCTAAGATGTCTCTTGTTCTTGCCTGCATGATCCTCAGATCTTGCCCCTTCCCCAGGCAATACAAACTTCTTTTTTTCTTTACCTCCTTCTCTCCAACCCAGCTGAAACGTTCTTTGAGTTTGGGTACTTGGCATAGTCTCTTAACTAGGTTTCGGCTCTGGAAACCAATCCGTAAAGCATCCTTTCCTTTTGACCATATTTTCCCCTGAGGCAGGTGACTACAGAACTGAATAGCAATTTTAATAGGCAAATTGATGGGGGGAAGATAATTTATTACTATTCCATCAACGTGTGAATTTAATTCTGAGATAAAATTACACCACAATGGATAAATATCTTTATATATTATCAGAGTCAAGGATAGTTTTGGCTTAAATTTTGTTTTAGGAGATTGGCACCTATGTCTGTAATTCATTAAGAGATCTCTATGTGTTTTCCTTAAATGGAAGAAAATAATCTGATTTTTATTCTTTCTGTGGTTCTCCCATGTTTCAGTTTCACTTTATAAGTGGGCAATGCCAGGGCAGAGTTGTGCTTCTGGTTTCTGACATTATGTTCTGTATTCAGAAAAATCTCTCTTAAAATTTCTAGGGCAATTTTAATAGGTAGCCCTAAACAGACCTAGTTGTGAAGAAGCTGGGCATTTGAATCTCAGAGAGTTGTCTGTCTCAGAAGCTCTGGCATCCTTTAGTCACTGTGAACATGTGTGTTGAGTGAGAAAGATTTTCTTTGTGATGAGCCTTTCTGTATATTTTCTGCAGAGGGAAAATATATAGTTCCTTAGAAGAGAAAAATCCATGAATACATTTAACAAATGTGCATTCCCCACCTGCGAAATAAATCATGCTATTTAGTAAACTACCACCAAATACATCTCAATATGTTAAGATATGAAAGCTAATGACTATTCATAAAAATTGAAAGAAAAATATTTTGAGCAAAAGATCTATAAAGAAGAGATTTCACTTTAATAAATGGGATTTGGAAGATGAGTTATGCTCTTATGCACTTTCTTGCATTTATAAAATAATAGGCTTATGAATCTTCTTTTGCCTGACAGGGTCAAGTAGCATACAGATTTCCTTTCCTCCTTATTTCAACTATTTAGAGGCAGCAGTTGAGGTTTACTGGAACTATTCTGGTTGCTCCGATGGAGAGTTATATCTCAAGTCTGTTGGAAACATGAGAATCACAATACCTTTACCAACTGCATTCCAGAATTTGTCCAAAATGAATCTTCAAGATATTCTCATTTAGGGGACTGGAATATACTGTAAGTCTAGGTTTTTTTTTTAATTAGGCCACGTGGTTTATTTATTTTATTTATCCATTTGAGAGAGAGAGAGAGTGAGAGAGTGAGCACAAGCAGGGGGGGCTGCAGAGGGGGAGAGAAAAGAGGATCCCTGCTGAGCAGGGAGCCTGATGAGGGACTGGATCCCAGGACCTTGAGATCATGACCTGAGCTAAAGTCGGTCTCTTAAACAAATGAGCCCCAAGGCAGTTGATTATAAACTATACCATTTACACTCTAGTTACTTTTTAAAAAGTCATCTTCAGTAACATAATAAAACCCTAACCACCCAAAGTTGCTTGCTAAAACAAGTACATAAAATTCCTTCACTTTAATCTATAAGTTGTAAAAGAAGAAAGTATTTTTTCTCTAGAAAAGATTATCCCAGTAGTTATTTAAAACTGGAATGATAATGTGATATGAGAATTCAAAAGAGTCAAACATTTGCAATTACAGCCTATTAAGAAATCCAATCACATCATTAATTGCTGCATACCATTGCTAAGTAGAGGAAGGTTATTATTATTATGGTTTTTGACAAAGTTCCTTTTAATTATTAAGATCCATTTCCTCTTGGCCACGTACCCTATACCTAGAAAGTAGATACAGCCTCAAAAGCTATTCTGCCGAACCTGCAGGGAATGCATAATGTTGCAACACTATAGTATTGATTTCTTTTTAAGATTCCAGGCATAAGGGTGTAGTGATTTTTTTTTAAGATAGAAAAGATGAAAATATTTAATTCTTCTTCAGTGTAAACACATCCCCCCATCCCGGAAGTGGCCTTTGCTCCCTTGTTTAGATCAAATCTATTCTTTTCTTCTTGACATAGTTCCTTGAGCTCATCATTTTATTTTCTTCTGGACTAGTTTGGAGACTGCTGTGTGCCTTCCCAGCTTCGGGCCTTCCCACAGCCATTGTTATTTGCATCTGTGAAAAACAAGATTAGTGTTCTCAAATTTTTCTATAAATAAAACAATGTCATGAATATAAGCACCCGTACCTTGGGTTTTGCAGTATATTTTATCATTCCCCAAATACTCTCTTTGAGCCCAACGCCTTTGTAGGTGTGCTCTGAACCTCTAACTCATTGTGCCCGAGTTCTACTTGAGTTCTTATTGGGAATCACTTAGGGAAGTTATGCATAGTGTATGTTATCTCATAGCTCTTTCTCTGACTTAATAAGGTACAATCTGGATTTCTGTGCTAGGACAGCTTATGCCTTGAGACTGTGTTTCTTTTCAAAATTTGATTGGATTTTTCTGTTCCTAGCACTTCTAGTATGGCATAGGAAAAAAGTATGGCTATGAAATAAGAATGACATTTGAGCCAACATTGACTTTAAAAATCAAAAAGTATCTGATATTCTTGAGAAAGTCTTTACATGTATTTATGTGGTATGGCTCATTCAGTAAATATAATATTCTTAATGCTAAGCATCTTGCTCTTAGTCTGATCCACAACTATATCATACATTAAAGCTTAAAATAAATATTCCAATATATTGGATCTGAGGACAATTTCTTTCTCACTATCAGAATCCTCTAAGAATACTTTCTCTCAAAACTTGTAGGGCCTTCTGGGATTCTCTTTTTCTTTTTTCCAGTCCCACTTATATGCATAAAATCTATATAATTAATCATCCAATACCATTTCCTTTGGTGTAAAATGAACATGATAAATGGTAATGATTGCCAATGGATTTAGCAAGTGAGACAGTGCATCTGCCTACCTCGACTTGTTTCACTTGTTTATCTCTTGGAGAAAGTGACCAGGAATAGTTTTGTAGCAGGTGATAAATCCGGGGACCTGCTTTCAAGTGTCAAGTCCTGGGTCCTAGGTACCCGACAATTTATATTAAAGTTCATCATACTAAAAAGTAAGAACTGCTAAAAGTAAGGATTGAATTCTTCAATAATACCTACTTAAAGTAAATTAGTTATAGAATTAGTTTTAAAATAGATTATTTGGTGCCTCAGGCTTTAATTAAATGAATTGAAGGCCTTGTTCAACAGCAGCGAGATAACATGTGAGCAGTGTTAGGCGAGCTTGAGCTTGTATGAAGGCAGTAATGGCATCCATCACAGGTGGAGCATCTGACCTGGCAAATCGCATAACATGTCCGTGGTCACATCGCCATAAGTGAGCAGTACTCTTTCAAAAGATCCATGAATTTTAATAATACTTCTTATGACTACTTTTAACTGGAGACATGTTAGAACTTCCAATTAAGCTTTTAAAATGAAGCAGAACACTAAAGGTTGAAAGTTCGTATCTGCCACAGTCTTCTCAGAGTGAGCGTTATGGGGTTACTTTTTAGTTTTATGAATTGCAAATGCGGTTGCCGCCTTTCTTGGTTTCCGTTGGTTTCTTGCTATTCATCTTTCCCAGCAATTTTCGCTGTTTTGAAAGACTGTTTCCCCCTCATTTTCATGTTGTAACGCCTTCTTCTTAATTTAGTATAGATCTGGAAAGTGATCATCTGTGTGAAGATTAATGGGAGACCTATTCTTAGCGGCACACAGAGCTTCAGGCCTGGGCTTTGAAACTTTATGCTGTTGCCCTCAGAAACTGCCAAGGAATCTGCCATCATGAGAATGAACAGGCTTGTGCTAGGATAATGAAGCTACTTGATTTTTAAGCTTCTTTGAGGTGAGGATTACTTGTTCTGAGTAGACATCCATAATCTATGTAAACCTTGAGGTGATACCACACTGGTGGTACAGAATGAATGAGTTAGTTCTTGCTTCCAACATTTATTTCTTTTGTGCAGTTTCTTCTCTTGAAGGGGATCATAAATCAGCCAATGATTAACAACAAGATTTTCAAAACCCAATATTTGAGTCCTTTCTCTATATTGGTTAACTTACATCTAATTGAAAGTCTTTATACATCCTTGGTTTAAGCTTTCAGGTTATTAGAAGAGATCCTGATTTTTATGGTGGTTTACTCTTGTACCTCTATGACAGATGGAGAAGTGAGTGGAAACACATGCTGAGTTTGAGATGGAGTAGCCTGGTTCCTCAGCATGGATGAATATTACGGTCTGATTTCGAGATGATGATAGAGACTCCTGGGCTTGAGGAATTTCAATTTATTTCCAAGGGGACCCCCAAAGACCCAAGTCTTTTTATATCTTAGGGTCCATATGTCCTACTAAATGTCTAAATAAAATAATTGGAGTCCTTGTTCCACATACAGCTGCAGAAGGGTCAATTACATTCTTGTGATGGCTGCTTCTCATCCCACAGTCCTCCACCTCCAGTCTCAAGTCATGATCCTTCTTCATCTTATATTTTCTGCTACTGAAGCTACTTTTCACATAGCTCCACTTAAGGGTGACCACCAACTTTTTCTCATCTCTCAAGGCAGTATAATACAAGGCTGGCATGTGAAGAGACTTTTCTCCAAGGCTTGTTTAACTGACAAATATGGCTTATCTCTGCTAATCAGTGCTACTCAATCTATTGGAAAGAACATGAACTTGGAGACAGACATATTAGGGTGTGAATCCTGGCTCTACCTCTGCCTGGTTGTAAGACCCTGTGGAAGTTACATCTTTCAAGTCTCAGGTTACTCTCTCTTTTTTTTTTTTAAATGAGAATACAGATATCTTATAAAATTATTAGGGTTAAGTAAGATAAGAGGGGTAAATTCCTTGGCATATAGAAGCCATGTGATAAATGTTTCTTGATACCTTTTGAAAATACAGACTTCAGCCTCACTTCTTGAACTTGGGAAGAAGTTTTGTCTTTGTTCTTGGGGTGTGCATGCCTTTGTGTGTCTAGGCTTGTATATGTTGCATGTAACTGGAGTAGAGATGGAAGAAGATAGAAAAAAAGCCATGCTCATTGTCAATAGTTTAATTCAAAACCCTTGAAATCCTTAGTAAGTACTTGGTTTTGTATTATTTTGTGACTATTCATGTATTGACTTCTTTTGCCTGGTAGATTCCCTGAGGGCGAATCTGGGTCAAAGCCTCTTAACATTAGCTATAGACTCTTAACATATCTTTTTCAACTTAGTTGAAAGCTGGGACACATTGGGACATTGATGAACATTAAAGATGTCATTTTCCTGCACAGGTCATGAAGCCCTATTATATAGCCCTCTTCTGAGAAGAATGGCTCCAAAGATTCTTTCCTACACAGAATTGCTATGGCTCAAACTATATAGTTTTACAGTCTTAGTCCTATCATGCCAGTGGCAGCTGATTGGCCGTGGGCTCTGGGCCCTGTTGAAAGCAGCCACGTAGAAACTGGCTACATCAGATATCTGTCTCTGAGGGGGGTTTGCATGAATTCTGTCTTAGGAGACATTCCATTATAAGATAGTGGAAATCTATGCCTTTCCATATGTCTCTAAGTCTTAATCTCCTTATCTTTAAAATAAGCATAACATAACATGACCTATCTCATGGTATGTTGTAAGGATTAGGTGAGTAAGTTAATGCAAGATAAGATATTTGATAATACTAATGATGTAGTTGACATTATTGGCCCCAATTCTTTATCCCTCCTGTGTCCACACCCTGCCTTGACCTCAACCCAGGGTCATTGTACAGCCCACCCCTTGAATTTATACTTGGCTACATGGTTCATTTTGGACAATGGCATATGGGTGAAATAGACTGTGTGTCAGTTCTGAGTCTAAGTGTTGAAAGTCTTGTCCATTTCTGCCTTCTTTCTTGACCACCACCATGGAAAAAATATATACCAGCCAAGCCCTCTTTTTAAGGAGAATGAAAGATGCAAGGAGCACCACTGCTCTACACCCATAATGAGAAATGAGTCATCCCAGGTTTTACAGCCTGAAGTCAAGTCTCAGAGAACCCAGCCCAGATCGATTGAACTTCAGCCAATGTGCAGAAGTATGGGTAATAGTAAATGATCATCGTTTAAAGGCACTGAGGTTTGGGTGGTTTGTTATGCACCAATAGCTAACCAGTGAAGTTAGCTAGTGTCACTGCTATTCTTTTTTAGAAAACACAAGGACTAATAAGCAAACAAAGGGAAAAGGGTGTCCTTGAACCATCTGAATTTTGTGTGTGACATTGAGCCTCTATCCCCAGGTGTAGTCAGAAACCCGGGGACTCCTAAGGCTCCAGCTACAGACAAGGCAGTTTCCTAGGCTGCATCATCCCTCCTTCCAGTATTACTACAATCGACTGTCAACATTGTGGGTGTCACTTTCTTGTGATTTCAAGGATCTGGACTAATGCACTCATGAAAAATAGGGAAAGGAAAGCAAAGTACTTATAGGTTAATTTGCAAACCCTCCCCTTTTTTAAAAAAATCAATTTCTTCTAAATTACAATTCTGCTGCAGTGGATGCTTTTGCCCTGAGCATAGAGGCATTCCATTCTTGAGACCTTTTAGCACATGGTTGGATTTCTTTGTGCTCCTGCTTCTCTCTCTACATTGGCCTGATAATACTTGCCATCACCCAACTTCCTCTCAGGGAGTTGGAGGGGATTAATGAGACAGTGTTTGCCGAGCACTCCAAGTCTCTCTCAGGAAGAGACACAGTAGTCATATAAATGTGGATATCTGGAGTCAGCACTCATTTATCCCTGTGTATCTATTTCAGATAGTTTGGTATCTTTGAGGCAATAATTTGGAAGGCACAACCCCATGCCCTTCTCTTAGTAATGCACAGCATTTCGCTTGGAGCAGAGATATTTTTTCCACCCTTTTGGCCTTGCCCGGCTTTTTAATGATCACTTCCATGCTGCCTGTCTCTAATCTGCTGAGAGATGCTGTCGGTACAAACTGTACTGTGAGACTGTGAGAAAATTACACCACAGCCCACATGGAAGCCCTGCTTTTGGTTCCAGGATGTCTGTTGGGACCGCTGTTAAGAATATGTGTCTAAAGAAGGAGCTCATTCTAATTCTTGGTGCACAGGTGAGTTAATAAGTGTGTGCATTGAGACCAAGAGCTGATGTATCAAAGATGTGGCTCTCTATCACCTCAGGGGTGTTCTTAATAGTGGTGCCGATTTTTTTTCCCCTTTCATTTTCGTCAAAGTGTATCAAGGGCTGTCATTGCTTCTCAAAGAAAGCACTTATTAATATGTATAAGGTAAGACTGTTCCTTTCTAAGAATTAACTTTACTCACAATCATTATATCTAATCATAATGCATATGAAGAAAAAAGGTAAAACACACACACACACGCACGTGCACACACATACACAAAACCTAAACAATGAAAGAGCACAATAGCTCTTAACTTTCATGAAATAGAAAATGTCATATATTAATGCAAAATAAAACACAGGCCCTTGCTTTTTAGGGTCCTCTCTGAGTTTATCGCATTTCCTAGAAAATGATATATATTTTTTTGTTTCTGAGCCCAAATGTGCTTTATTTATTTTGAGTATATATTCAGCTAAATAATGGTATGCAAACAATGTTAGAGCTCCATTTCCTTACCTTGACTTGCCTTTTTAAAAAATGGGGTATAATTGACATATAACATTATGTTCATTCCAGGTATGCAACATAATGATTCGCTATTTGTATACATTTTGGAATGGTCACCACAGTAAATCTAGTTCCTGTTTGTCATTATCAGCAGTTACAATTTTTTTGTGTGTGATGAGAGCTTACAATATTTACTCTCAGCACTTTCAACTATTGCAATACAATATTATTGACAATAGTCTCCATGATGTACATTATATTCCCATGACTTTTATAACTAGAAGTTTGTAACTTTTGACCCCCTTCACCCATTCTGCTCACCCACAACCTCCTTCCTCTCTGGCAACCAGTAGTCTGTTCTCTGTATCTATGAGTTTTGTTTTGTTTGTTCACTTGTTTTGTTTCTTAGATTCCACATATAGGGAATATGGTATGGTATTTGTCTTTCTCTGTCTGGTTTATTAGCATAATTAGCATAATACCTTCAAGGTCTATCTATGTTGTTGCTAATGGCAAGATTCTCATTCCTTTTTATGGATGAATAGTATTCCTTTTTCTGGATGGATAGTATCCCATTATATATATATATATACACACACTCACATACACATACATATCACATCTTCTTTATCCATTTATCCATTGATGATCACTTAAGTTTTTTCCATATTTTGGCTACTGCAAATAATGCTACAGTAAACAGGGGTGCATATATCTTTTCAAATTAGTGTTTTCATTTTTCTTCAGACAAATACTTAGGAATGGAATTGTTAGATCATATTCTATTTTTAAATTTTTTTCAGGAGCTTCCATGCTATTTACTATAGTGGCTGCATCAGTTTGCATTTCATTTTATTATATTACATTTAGGTTATAACAGTGCACAAAGATTCCCTGTTCTTCACATCCTCACCAACACTTGTTATTTCTTTTCCTTTTGATAATAGCCATTCTACCAGGTGTGAAGTGCTACCTCACTGTGATTTTGATTTGCATTTTCCTGATGATTAGTGGTGAGAATCTTTTCATGTGCCTGTTGGTCACTTGTATATCTTCTTTGGAAAAATGTGTAGTCAAGTCCTCTGCCCAGTTTTTAATCAGATTTTGTTGTTGTTATTGAGTTGCATGAATTCTTCATATACCTCAGATATTAACCCCTTGTTGGATATATGATTTTTGAATATCTTCTTCCATGTAGTAGCTTGCTTTTTCCTTCTGTTAATGGATTTTCTCACATTGCAAAGCTTTTTAGTTTTGATGTGGTCCATTTGTTTTAGTTTTTGTTGCTCTTGCTTTTGGCGTCAGATCCAAAAAATCATTGCCAAGACCCATGTCAAGGAGCCTACTGCCTATGTTTTCCTCTAGGAGCTTTATTCAGATATATTCAAGTCTTGAAGCCATTTGGAGTTAAATTTTCTGTATGGTGCAGGGTAGAAGTCTTGTTTCATCCTTTTATATGTGGCTGTCCAGTTTTCCCCACAATAGTTATGAAAAGACTGTCCTTTTCCCATTGTATATTCTTGCCTCCTTTGTGGTATATTAATTGCCCATATAAGCATAGATTTATTTTTGAGTGCTCTCTTCTGTCCCACTGACCTGTGTGCCTGTTTTTATGCCCAAACCATACCGTTTTGACTACTATAGATTTGTAATATAGTTTGAAATCAGGGAGCAGGATGCCTTTACCTTTGTTCTTCTTTCTCAAGTTTGCTTTTGCTACTTGGGGTCTTTTGTACTTCCATAAAAATTCTTTGTTTTAGTTCTGTGGGAAAATGTCACTGTAATTTTGATGGGGTCACATTGAATCTGTGGATTGCTTGGATAATTTGGATGTTTTAACAATTTTAATTGAGTTCCTTCCTTTCCCCATGTGTCATTTTTTTGTGGAGGACAAATTTAGATCTCTCGTTCTTTTTATTCCTGTTCAAGTCACATGAGGCAGGTGGTAGGTTACAGGCATTTGCCATTTTTCCAGTCTCTACTTTTCTTCCCTGGTTGGTGGGTAGATTTTTTTTTTTCTTTCCTTTCTTCTGCTTTTCTCTGTCAGCAGCTATGAAGCCTGTTCTTCCAGGGGAGGTATAATCTAACACTGCCAATTTTGTCAGTTTACTAAATGGTCATTCAGGAGAAGGCTTGGCAGGCTCCTTGGCCAGTAAGCCTTCACTGACACTGAGTGGATTTCAGAAACAAATCTCTGTTTGGTGGTGCCAAGTAACCATCTGTTTTAGGAGACTCCTCTGTACTTTTCCTTTCTGCCTTAACTAGGGAGTCATTATTCTGACTCTGGGCCCCTCCAGATATGCAATTCAGAGTGGAGCAGCCTGGGGATGCTACTTCTTTCTGGAGCAGCAGTGAGAGCCTGGGTCATGCCTTTTGGGGATTTGGCTTGTTCTAGGAGTGCTTTGGGTACCTGGGAAGCTCCAGCACCCAGAGTAGCCTCTGTTCTGCCTTAGCTCTCTACTGGTATTTTCAGGAGATACCCCACGGACCAAGGATGGCCCAAGACCTGGACCTTCCAAGGGCTCTCCTATATGTGGCCAACACCAGGCTTTGAAAAGTGTCCAAATTGAAGCTAAAGCTCTGTTACTTGATCTGGTCTTACTTCTCTTCAGACATCTAAAGTAATATGTTAAGAATTTCTGGGGGCTCAGGGATGATGTGACAATGGCTCTATTGTATTGGTCAAATATCTATTGATGTGGTAAAATGGCAGCTTTTTAGGTAATCTAACCATTTCAGTTATTAATCAGCCTTCATGATCCTTGCTTTTGTTCTCATGCATGTGCCCTACTCCCAAAAACATATTTTGAGGCTTGGAGTGAAACATGAGAAGCACAGTCATATAATATCTTCTCAACTTCAACATAATGATGTCAAATGATTACTCGGGATCGAGTTTCTCAGTTCCTGAAGAGCCATAAATTTGTCCATTTGTGGAACTGAGGCCACCAGAGAATGTCTAGTAGTTTGTAAATTCAACATTCTTATGATGATCAGTAATTCATTTATGACTTCTCCTCTTGCACACACCACAGTAGAGAAACGATCACTCAATAGGAGAGATGCTTAATATTATTCTCTGCTCTCAAGTGTCAATGGCGTAGCATGGTCTGTGTCCTCCTGTTCCAGAACTTCTTCATTAAGTTGAAAGGGAAACCTACCCACCTACTACTGAGTACACGGTGGGATAGCTCCCCATGCTTGGGCCCTTGTCCCTGAATCAGTTGGAGAGAAATATTTCCTCTGATGGAAAACACTTTGAAATAAATGGTGAAGGGACCCAAAGAGTAAGATTTTCCTTTCATGCTTTTTGGGAACTTTTTTTTGGTGTTTATTTCAAAGACTTAAGTGTACTTTGGGGGGCCCCTAATCATCATAAGCCCTGGGAATTTACTTCTCTGCAGCTGCTCCCCCTCCCTAAGCATCCCTGCATGGAGCAAAATAATTGTCTGTTTCTGCAAGCAGCCTCCTGTGCAGATGGAGCCTGATTAGCATGTGCGCTTGCAGCAGTCCACTGCTCTAACCACATTTGGAAATCCAGCCACTGAGAGAAATGTGGGCTTGACATTCATTAACATTCTTTGGCTCCCTGGGAAATACACATAATAGGGTAAAATTGCCATTAAGGAGAGCAACACTTGAGGGAAATATCTACTCAATAAAGAGAGAGATTCTTCTCATCAACAGCTGAGGAAAAATCCAGTTACCATAAAGGGTAAAAGAAACAGCCTCTTAATATGAGTGGAGATGACCGGAGTTCAGCAGGTCCGCAGCTTTAACGAGTCCCATCATCCTGCACTGGATCGCAACTGGCTTGTTGGTATGCACATGTTTCTCAGGCATATTTTGGTCTCAGCAGATTCCAGAAACAGTGTAATGATTTCTATCCCCAGGGTTGTTGGTATTAACCTTAAGAGAAGGCAAACATGGAAGGAGCAACTCTGAACACTGATGTGGAGCACTTAGGTGAAAACTTTTCCCCCTGAGCTTGGGGAAATAATATTCTTGGGTATTCTCCCTGCTTGGTACTTGGAGTTCTTAGTAGAATATGATGAAGTAACCTGTGCCATGGATAATTTCTGCACTAGACCTAGATTCCCTTTTACATCCCTAGGGTAATTTGATTTGACTCTTTGGGCTCCATAGTCCTTTGAATTTGAGTGATAACTCTAATAACACTAGAGGATTGTGTGTTGTATATATACTGAACCTGATTAAAGGAGTAGTTATTAACATTTGGGAAGACTGCCCAAAGAACAGCACTAAAGAGTGTTTAAACCAGTCCAGGTTCCTGGACATTTAAAAATTCTCTTTGAAGAGACTTGAAATTATATCTAATTTAATTCCTTATTATTGGCTTGGACTCAAGAGTAGGTCCGTGACACAAAAACTTAAAACCCATTTTTATTTTATCCTCACTTGACCAATGAAATGCTCCATTTGGTAGTTCTCACAGCTACTGTCCTTGATGATTGGCAGGGAGGAACGAGGCTCCTTGCTGAGTCTGTGTCTTCCATAAAATTATTGATGTATTGAAGAAGTTATCTAAAGCAGCAGGTTTCTTAATGTCTGGTTGAGCAGTTTTAAATTCCTTCCTGGGATATAACACCAATTTGTGCACGTACTATTTTGATTCTTTTATCTCCAAATGGCCTTAATTTGATGTTAGACATCTGCATTGCATTTCAATTTCATAGGAAGCAGCACCCTGTGCTCCTTATTAAAAAAAACAATACCCTGTATTTGTATAGCAGTTTATAATTTCCAATACTTTTTCACACACAGTCTCATTCTTAATCCTCACAATATGCCTGTGTGATTGGTGCTATTACCTTCATTTTATTAGATGAGGAAACTGAGGCTTAGAGAATAAATTGCATACATTTTCATAGCAATTTATTAGCAAAAACAGAATTTGGACCTGTAGCTACAAGCCCTTTGTGTAATATAGAGCTACCTATTTTTGTTAGAGAACATTTTTGTTATAAATACTAATTTGTAGATGCAAAATCTAAGATAGTGCTTTAAATATCTGCAGCTAGGTTTGGCTGCAGTTAGCTGAAATTAACAGGTTTGCCAGACATGCAAACATAATGAGGTTGTAAAAAACCTTTTTTTTTTTTTTTTTTTTGTCATAAGCAGGTGTCATAATCATTAAAAAGAAGTATTTCTTGGGGAACCTGGATGGCTTCTTTGGTTAAGCATCTGACTTTGGCTCAGGTCATGATCTCAGGGTCCTGGGATCGAGCCCTGCTTTGGGCTTCAGGCTCAGCATGGAGTCTGCTTGTCCCTCTCCCTCTACCCCCTCCTCCACTTGTTCTCTCTCTCACTCTCTCAAATAAATAAATAAAATATTTTTAAAAAGGGAAGTGTTTCTTTACTGTGCTGTAATGCTAGTCCTCTTCATAGAATGGAGGAGCTTGGTGCTCTTAAAAGCTTACATTTACATCACTCTCCCTTGGGATTTAGTGATGTATAAATTTTACTTTTTAGGATTAACCTACAGACAAAATATTAAACATTATAGTTATAGAACAAAATGTGACTGTTATGAACCCTGACAGTATGAAAGTAATGGTCGAGCTGACAGAAGTCAGGAAGTGGGGATGGATGGAGGGGAGAGGAGGATTCTAATTTCTTCATCTAACATAGTGGAAGGTTAAGATATATAACTTAAAGTTGATGGAACAATACATATAGCTATATTATTTTAAGTTACAAAGTTAAGCCGAAGAAGGATTAAAAATAATATAACTAGTAAAGCCTAATGGGGGAAGGAAAGAGGAGAAAGTATAATTGATCTGTTCTTCTCAATTTTAATATCATTGAGTCTAAAGTTAATGTCTATAATGAAGAAATCTTGAAAGAGATGTTTAACATATTTATGATCACCAATGACTAAATTGGGACTCCAAAGGGTAGTAGAACTCAGAGTGGAGAGTGGAGCAGAAAACTTTCTTTCCTTCATAACATGCTGTACAATTTGATTTTTAAATAAAGTACATATAACACTTAAAAAATTTTATTCAATTAGAACTTTGCCATTGTTTTTCTGCCATAGATTGGTTGATGTAGTTGTGTGAAAGTTATGGTGACTAAGATGACAGATGGACAAGACAGGCCAGACTTTGAACAGACTAATGAGTTATGACCAGAGCACTACACAGACCATACTGGCTGAGCCAACAGAATCAGGAGAGCCCTGGACCATCAGATGCTGGCCTGAGCCATGTGATAGCAATGTGACACATCCACAGCCTGGAACAGATGCCAGTAGATCATTTGCTAGTTGTGATTTCACCAAAACCTGAGTATGTAACTTGGGCAAGTTTGAGGTCTCAGTCT
The DNA here is from genome assembly GCF_964662115.1 of Mustela nivalis. Lineage (NCBI taxonomy): Eukaryota > Metazoa > Chordata > Mammalia > Carnivora > Mustelidae > Mustela > Mustela nivalis. The sequence continues at coordinate 10,870 of NW_028133709.1, read as the reverse complement.
TGTTCTCTATAAAAAGTGGGGGTTCAAATCTAGCCTCCCTACTAACTTTGACTTTTTGCTTTTCTGTAGTTCTATTTTATTTTTATTTGTAAAATGTGCAAAGTTATAAATCTTTTTAACCTGGACTCACAACCTTAGCTGGAAGATCCAAAAGTCTATTTTAGAATAACATGTTCTCTCTGGGAAAGACCTTTGTGTTATCAAACAGCTATCAATCATGATAATGTCCTAAACAGTGTTAATCAGACTTAAGAATGTGTTCGTTTATTGCTAATAGAGGTCTTAATTATATTACTGAAATGGTTCAAAAGAGTTTGGGCTTTTGGGAATAGGACTCAAAGTACATTCTCTTCCATCAATTTTTATATTTTGAGTTACATATTATGTATTTTAGGTATTTTTAGAATATGTTGTCAAATTTCCTTAAAACAAGCAAGAACTTAACCTTTACAAAGAGTCTAGTTTCATTGCTTGACCGTGCCTAACAATGTGGCTTGCTCTATCCCATATTGGAATTGACCCAATCACAATTTCCTCAAACTTTGTGACTTGTCATATCTCACAATTTCAGTTATGAGACTTTCAGTAATGAATTTAATATGAAAGAAGATGATAAATCAATTAACATTCTTTCATGTTATTGTTTTGCTTCTAGATAATCAAGTCTTAGATCAATTCTTTGAGAGTTTGAATTAAGGTGAGGCAAACAAAGCTGAATGAGAAGGATGCTATGTATATCAAGATATTCCCCCCCTCAAATTTATTGCAGACTTTGAAGTTTCAATATGTTTGTACAGTTGCTTACCACAGTGCCTTTGGAGGTATGAGTTAGCCAGAGTAGCTGTCTAAAAAAAAAATACTGCATTGACCAATTTTCTGGCCATTACTCAGGTAGCTGAAAAGTGCTCTGCTCATCATTAGGTGGTATTGGGTCCATCCCAGCAATTCTGATTGAGTGGTTATTACTACATAGGCCATTCACCTCTTCTTCTCTTGATGTTTTGTCTTCATTGATTAGTTTTCCCAGGCAGCCAGATATGCATAGAGCTTCAGGCTGAAATGTGAACTAGGGCTCAGGTATGGGAAGCTGCTTAGAGAGCCCTATACCACTTGGGGTGGACTGAGGAAGACAGAGGCCAGGGCAGGAGGAGACTGACTGAGGCAGGCTGAAAGGTTTTGGGATTGCTGAGAATAGATTAGGGTGAAGGAGAGTGATGGACACTAGTTCACATAATTGTGTGACAAACCATTTACATACAATAATCCTCATAACAGCTAAGGTAGATACTGAAAGTAGTAAGTCTAGGTCTGAAAATAAATTGTCCAAGGTTACATATAAATATCGGAGCCAGTATTTGAACTCAGGTCTGCCTTAATGCAAAAGGCTTTACTCAACACTGCTTTATCATTCTGCCTCCCATTAGTGACAGCCACCAGGGTGTTGAGGATTATGAAACGCTCCTTGTACTGAGGTGGATGTTGCAAATATGAACTAGCTGTTCTTTCAAAGACACTAGTGGGTTAAACCTCTGGGTGGCTCAGTGGGTTAAACCTCTGCCTTCGGCTCAGGTCATGATCTCAGGGTCCTGGGATCGAGCCCGCATTGGGCTCCCTGCTGAGCAGGGAGCCTGCTTCTCTCTCTCCCTCTTCTGCTCTCCCTGCTTGTGCTCTCTTTATCTCAAATAAAAAGTAAAATATTAAAAAAAAAAGGACACTAGTTCTCATTTGTGCTTACCTGGCTGCTTGCACAAGTTGCAACAGCAAGCCTCCATCTGTAGGCAAGAAACAGTCTGTGTTGGAAGGCCTGGATAGGGATGGGAAGTAGAGTATGCAGGGACAACTCCATTTCCCTTCTATCCCATTACGCAGCTTATCTTAATAGCACAAGAAATACTTGCTTCTCTGAAGACTAAGTGAGTTAAAGACGCTTTGTTACTATTTTCTTTCTTTCTTTTTTTTTTTTTTTGAATGAAATTAAAATATCCCGTTAAAAGGAAATTCTTCATTTCAAACTGTTGAATGCTGTGATACTTAATTTCAGCTTGTTAAATTTAGGGTCTTGAAACAAAATTCTACACATAAATGTTCTTTGGGCTTATGGCATTTCCATTTGATTGTGAATTGGATTAATGTTCATTTATCTTAAGCTCTTGCCTCTCATTCGTTTTTGTTTTGAGATACTTTAGCAAATGTTGACAGTTACGGTTGGCTTAATAAGCTGCCTCAGTTATGTAAATGATTTCTGTCAGTTATGTTATTGCTAGTTGAAGATAGTCTTAAATTTTCTGGTATATTTTTAGACCTTACTAGTAAAGCATTCCTGATACCTTTTAACATTTTTTTGTTTCTTCAGTCATCAAGTTGACCTTTTTTCTAGCTCCCTCTAGCCCTACACTTCCTTTTTGAATCTACGGTTTGCTTGACATGAAAAATGAACTTATGCAATTATAGACCCAGTGGCCTTTTCTCAGTCCTCATTCTTCTTTGCTGCTCTGCTACAATTGACACTGCTGTTTCCCCTCTTTCTTGAAATGTCCTTCTCTTTGGCTTCCATGATACTCTATCTTTCTGGTTCTTTATTTCCTTTCTGATTGGTCTTTTTTCCTCTTCATCTCCTTCACAATATTTACTATATATATAGATGTGTACTTTCCAATTGTAACACTTGTAGTTGATAGTAATTGTGCAACACATGGGAGTTTTCAGATGAGACCACTTCAAGTCTGAAGGTTACCGGAGAGTGGGCAGAGGACAAGAATTTCTTGGCATGCATGAAACCCAGTTGGGCACACCAGTGTGCTTCTACACACCAACTGGGAGCTTTATTACATACATTGTGGAGATCTGGGTTATCCAAGTCCATTTCATAGAACATAGAGGTTAAGGGAATCAATGTACAGGTAAATAGTGGGACAATCTAGACTCCCAAGTAATGAAATTCCAAAAATAGGAATGGGCAGAAGGTTCAGGAAGTTCAGAGAGAAGTCAAGGAGAGGGCATTCAACAGATGTGAGAAACAGCAAGGATTCAAACACCAGGAGTTTTAACATGGACTGAGGAACATCTGTGACAGCTGTCAGATATCAGGAACAGAAATTAGTAACCCAAACTCTCAGCTGAGTTTGGCTGGAATCCAGGGAAATACGAAGACATAGCTGAGCACCAGAAATCAGAGCACAGTTGACTGCTCATTAAAAATCAGCCTCAGGTGTCTGTGAGAGCCATTCTGAGCTACAGAAGAGAGCAAGGTGATAGACTATAGACTGAAGAGCTTTGAATACAGGCGAGATTCATTCTGGGTAGAAAAAACTTGGGGTTCTTGGCTGAAGCTAGTTCGGGAATCTCCTATATTATCACATTACCTTTTGGGGGATGTCATTCATATCAAACAATAAGGTGATGGTTTCTTGCCCTGTGTTCTTATCTAAGGTCTGACCAGATAGAAACTGAATGTTTCCACCTAGAAATCTTGTTACCTCAAGCTCATATCTTTCATAGCTGAATACTGTCTCCACTTTCTTTCTTTTTTTTTTTTTAAGATTTTATTTATTTATTTGACACAGAGAGAGAGATCATAAGTAGGCTGAGAGGCAGGCAGAGAGAAAGTGGGGAAGGCAGGTTCCCTGCTGAGCAGAGCGCCTGGTGAGGGGCTTGATTGCAGGACCCTGAGATCATGACCTGAGCCAAAGACAGAGGCTTAACTCAATGAGCCATCCAGGTGCCCCCACTGTCTCCACTTTCTACTTCTTGGTTTCTTCATTAATCTCTTAGGATCATCATCTCGTAGACATATTTGACATTACGTCTTCTGTTTGTTGCTCATCAACATTAAGTCATTTTCTTTCTTTCTTTCCTTCTTTCTTTCTTTCTTTCTTTCTTTCTTTCTTTCTTTCTTTCTTTCTTTTTTAAGATTTTATTTATTTATTTGACAGAGAGGTAGAAAGCCGAGAGCAGAAGGGGAGGGAATGGAAAGGCATAGGAAGAAGCAGGCTCCCAACTGAACATGGAAATTGATGCAGGGCATGATCTCAGGCTCCTGGGATCATGACTTGAGCTGAAGGCAGACGCTGAAGCACCTGAGCCACCCAGATGCCCCAACATTAAGTCATTTTCTGAAGGGTTTCTCACATTTATACCTTCCTTTCTAATTTAGAACCTTATCCCTAATATCCAAATCTCTTTACCTCTGTTTTCTCTGTGGTCTTTCTACCTCCAGTCTCTTCTTTTCTTGGAAGCACTTGGCACTCTCTTTCCTGATTAGTTTTCCATAAACTTAACTTTCATTATCTCACTCTTCTGATAAAAAATGGATTCAGGCATTTCCCATGTCCCTTCCCTTCAAGTAAAAGTATCTTTGACTACTTTAGGAAAACTTGCTAGCTTTACAAGCCACTGCACTGTTTAGAACAGTCTTCTCACTGGCTTGTGAGAATATTCACTCACTGACTCAACAACCCATCAAACCAAGAGAGTAATAGCCCCTAAACATGTCTACATCTAATTCCCAGAACCTGTGAATATATGTTACATGGCAAGGGAGAATTAAGGTTACAGCTGGAACTTAGGTTATTAATCAGGTGACTTTGAGATGGGGAGATTATACCAGTGTCCTTAAAAGTGGAAGGTGGAGGCTGAAGAGAGAGAAAGAGATGACAGAAGCAGGGTCAGAGTGATTCACTAGGGAGAGGGACTCTATCTACAACTGTTGGCTCTGAAACAGAAGAAGGGGTCCACCAGGCAAGGGATAGAGATAGCTTCTAAAGGTTGGAAAAGGCAAGGAACCAGATCTATTCAGAGTCCACAGAAAAGAATGCAGCTGTACCAGTACCTTGATTTTAGCCTGTGTCAGAATTCTGGTCTTTCAGACTATAAAATAATAAACTTGTGTTATTTTCAACTACTGATTCTATGGTAATTTATTACATCAGTAATAGGAAATTAATACAGAACCCTCCTCCCCAAATAGTTACTGAGATCCTGAGTACTCATTAGGAGCCAGGCACCCCACTTCCTGCTCATAAGGAGCTCACTGTTGAGAAGTTCACAGTGAGGGGGAGGGTCAAGGAGAGAGAGACTCCTATTGATCAAATTTGTTCTATTTCATTTATTCATTCACTCACTAAACAGATAATTAGTAAGTACCTATTATGTAAGGCACTGTGGATGGGACCATTCAGGAACTTAACAAGGACACAATAGTTGGAAGACACACAGTAAACTTACAAAATAGAAAAAATGTCCATGGTAAGTAAGTGCTATGAGGAAAACTAAAAGAGGTTGCAAGAATTAAGACTGAAGGCTTATCTTTGTGTATGGTGTAAGAAAATGGTCCAGTTTTATTTTTCTGCATATCATTCCTATGTCCAATTTACCTAGTACTGAAGAGACTGTCCTTTTTCCATTGGATATCCTTTTCTGCTTTGTCAAAGATTAGTTGACCACAGAGTTGAGGGTCCATTTCCTGGTTTTCTGTTCTGTTCCATTGATCTGTATGTCTGTTTTTGTGCCAGTACGATACTGTCCTGATGATCACAGCTTTGTAATATAGTTTGAAGTTAAGCATTGTGATACCACCCGCTTTGATTTTGTTTTTCAACATTTCTCAGGCATCAAATTTTAGGATTTTTTTCCAGCTCTGTGAAAAATGTCAGTGATATTCTGATAGGAATAGCATTGAATGTGTGGAAAGAGCTGATAAGTCTGTTGATGGATAGATATAGAAGGTATGGTATTTATACAATGGAATATTACTCAGCCATCAGAAAAGATGAATATTTACTATTTGCATTGACCTAGATGGAACTTGAGGGTATTATGTTGAGTAAAATAAGTCAGTCAAAGAAAGACAATTATCATGTGGTTTCATTCATAAGTGGAATATAGGAAACAGCACAGAGGATCATAGGGGAAGGGAAGAAAAACTGAAAGGAAGTCATCAAAGAGGGAGAAAAACCACGAGAGACTCTTAGCAATAGGAGACAAACTGAGGATATCTGGAGGGGAGGTGGGTGAGGGGATGGGGTAATTGGGTGATGGGCATTAAAAGGGCATGTGATGCCATGAGCAGGGGTGTTATGTGCAACTGATGAATTGTTGAGCACTACATCTGAGACTAATGACATATACTGGCTAATTGAATTTAAACAAAACAAAGAATTAAGACTAAGGGCGTAGCTACTTTTGGATAAGGTAGTCAAAGAAGGCTTCCCCAAATAAGTGGCATTTTAAAAATATAGAAGAATAACTCTGACTATGAATTAAATTAAATTTATAATATACATTGTAAATTATATATGAAAATTAAATATCTGATATAAGTATATATTTTATGAGTTTCTGTGTTTTATGAATTTCTGCTCTTTGTGAGCTTCATCATTTTGGATGTAGTGACAATCACGGTTTTGGGAATGTGGAGATGGTTGACCTTAGTTTTTCCTATCTCCTGCTATAACCAGAGGCATTTCTGGAGTTTGATTTAGAGTGTTTTGATTTAGTCTTGTTACTTACGACTCAATATGGGTTATCTCTTCAATACCTTTGGCAGTATCTTTAATGGATTATAAGAAAGCCTTAATTTTCAACCCCATCCTTCATGGAGTCACCAAGTTAGATGGAAAGCTAAAGAATTATCCTACAGATTTAATTCAGTTTCCTGTTTTAATCTCATGTTGGAAGAGCAGCAAGAACACAATTTTCTGTATACAATCATAACTAATAATGATATTAATCTACTGTGAATTCCTTAAAGTTTGTCTTCAGGCCAAAACTTTTATGTTATGATGAAGTATGTTGTATAATGGAGGATCTTGAGTACAGATGCCTTTTATTAAAATTGGTTTTTCTAGTTAAAAGACCTTTTAGAGAGAGAAAAGTGTTGGATTCAGAATTATCTATGCTGTATTGACTTTATTGTACCCTAAGGTGTTCTTGAAATGCAAATGTGGGTGTTCATTAAGCAGAAATGGTTTCAAAACTATAATGCTCTGGTATGTTAATGCATGTGGAGATTTGAAAGCTTCCTGCCTTTATTAATATTTTCTTTTACGTTTTTGGGGAGAGAGGTATTATCTGGAGGGTATGTGTGGGTCAAACTAAATGCTAGAAAATCTCTCAAGGAAATGTATTTATATTAAGAGTAGGGATTTGCTTTGGCTATCTAGGCATGCTGGCATAGAAGTCACACTCCACTTCTCCCAAGATTCCCCCCTAACACCCAGCATACAGACATGTATTTCACAATTAACTGTGTATTTCAATAGATGTTAAGATATTGTACAATAAGTTAAACAACCAACAAATGTGTAATTCAGTATCTCTTCCCAATGCACAGAATAAATATTTATAGGGCTGGAGGAATTTCAGCTCTGATTCTTCTTGGTTTCATGTTCATTCCTAGTGTTTCAGGTGGATACAACAATGTTTTAACTAGATCTAAGCAAGTCATTTGGCCATTGGTTGGATATTTTACTTTTAACTTGTCTCACATACATATAATTACATAGATAAGGTCCTTAACATTTGCTGGTTTACAACTAAAGCAATGCTGGGTCAATAGAAAATACTGGGGACATTGACAAAATAAAGGATAAAATAAAATCATCTGACTATTTTAACAGATGAAGAAAAAACATTTGACAGTATTCAACATCAATTGATGATAAAAATTCTCAACGAAGTGGGTATAGGTAGAACATATTTCAATATAATAAAGGCCAAAGCTAACAAGCCTAAAGCTAATATACTCAGTGGCATTATACTCCTTTAAGATCAGGAACAAGATAAGGATGCCCACTCTTGCCACTTTTATTCAACATTGTATTGGAAGCCCTAGCCAGAGCAATTAGGCAGGAAAAAGAAATAAAAAGCATCCAAGTTGGAAAGGAAGAATTAAAATTCTTATTATTTGTGGAAGGTATGATTTTATGTACAGAAAACTTTAAAGATTGCACCAAAAAAGCTATTAGAACTAAAAAAAAAAATTTGTTAAAGTTTCAGGGTACAATATCAATATACAAAAATTGTTTGAATTTGTATATGCTAATATCAAACTTTAAGAAAGAGTAATTAAGAAAACAATTGCATTTACAACTGTATCAAAAAAGAATAAAATACATAGGAGTAAATTTAACCAAAGAGGTGAAAGACCTATACACAGAAAACTATAAGACACTGATGAAAGGAACTGAAGAAGACACAGATAAATTGGAAGATATTCTGTGCTCATGGATTGGAAGAATTACTATTGTTAAAACGTCCATAAAATCCAAGCAATCTACAGATTCATTATGACCACTATCAAAATTGAAATGACAATTTTTCACAGAAATAGAACAAAGAATCCTAACATTTGTGTGGAACCACATAAAATCCTGAGTAGCCAAAGCAATCTTGAGAAAGAAGAACAAAGCTGGAGGTATCACCCTCTCTGATTTAAAACTATATTACAAAACTGTTTTGGTAATCAAAACAGTATTGTATTGGCATAAAACTGACACATAGGTCAATGGAACAGAAGAGGGAACCCGGAAATAAACCTATGCTTATAAGGTCAATTAATATAAAACAAAGGAGGCAAGAATATATAGTGGGGAAAGGACCGTCTTCAATAAATTGTCTGGGGAAAGCTACACAGCCACACATGAAAGAATGAAACTGGATTACCGTCTTACGCATATACAAAGTTTAACTCAAAATGGATTAGAGACTTGAATATGATACCTGAAAATATAAAACACCTAGAGGAAAGTATAAGCAGTAAGCTCCTTGACATGGGTCTTGGCATTGCTCTTCATTTGGATCTGACTCCAAAGACAAGGGCAATAAAAACTAAAATAAACAAATGGGTCTACATCAAACTAAACCGTTTTGCGTATATTTTTTTCCCATTTAGTAGTTTGTCTTTTCCTTTTGTTGATGGATTTTCTCACTTTTAAAGGCTTTTTAGTTTGATGTAGGGGGTTAATATCCAAAATATATAAATAATGTATACAGCTTTTAATAACAATAATAAAAAATCTCATTAAAAATTGAGAAAAAGACCTCAATAGACATTTTTTTCCAAGGAAGGCATACACAAGAGAAAATAACCAATGCCACTAACCACCAGGGAAAGGCAAATCAACACCACAGTGAAATATCACCTCACACCTGGTAGAATGTCTATTTTTACAAGGTCAAGAAATAACATGTGTTGATGAGAATGTTGAGAAAAGGGAATCCTCATATATTGTTGGTGGGAATGTAAATTTGTGCTGCCACTCATAGTAAACAGTCTGGTGGTTCCTGAAAAAAAAAAAAAAAAGAATACAATCTATAATTCTATTACTGGTATTTATCTAAAGAAAGTGAAAACACTAATTTGAAAAGATACATGCACACCCATATTCATTGCACCATTATTTGTAATAGCCGAGATATGAAAACAACCTAAGTGTCCATTGATGGATGAATGAATAGAGAATAGGTGCTATCCATACACACACAGAATGGAATATTACTGAACTATAAAAAAGGAACTAGAGTGTATCATGCTTAGCGAAATAAGTCAAGCAGAGAAAGACAACTATCATATGATCTCCCTGATATGAGGAAGTGGTGATGCAACATGGGGGCTTAAGTGGGTAGGAGAAGAATCAATGAAACAAGATGGGATTGGGAGGGAGACAAACCATAAGTGACTCTTAATCTCACAAAACAAACTGAGGGTTACTGGGGAGAGGGGGCTTGGGAGAAGAGGGGTGGGATTATGGACATTGGGGAGGGTATGTGCTTTGGTGAGTGCTGTGAAGTGTGTAAACCTGGTGATTCATAGACCTGTACCCCTGGGGATAAAAATATATGTTTATAAAAAATAAAAAATTAAAAAAAAAAAGGAATGAAATCTTGCCATTAGTGACAATATAGATAGACCTAGAGGGTATTATGCTAAGTGAAATAAGCCAGACAAAGACATATACTATATGAAACAAAACAAATTAACAAACAAAACAAAACTTACAGATCCAGAGGACAGATTGTTGGTTGCCAGAGGGGAAGGAGGTTGGGGAATGGGTAAAACAGGTGAAGGAGATCAAGAAGAACAAGTTTCCAGTTATAAAGTAAGTAAGTCATTGTGGTGTAATGTACATCATGGTGACTATAGTCAATAATATTGTACTGCACATTTGAAAGATGCTAAAAAAGTAAATCTTGAAAATTCCTATTACAAGAAAAAGATAATTTCTAACTTTGTGTGTTGATAGATGGTAACTAGACTGATTGTAGTGATCATTTTGCAATGGATACAAATGCCATATCATTACGTTATATACCTGAAACTAATATAATATTGGATGCCAATTGTATTTCAGTAAAAAAAGATAACATTAGGCACATACATTAATGGATTGTATACTTAATATATAGATTTATACCTTTATATAAACAAAATACTCACTTAGGTACATGTGAGTGACTTATTTGGAAATTGTTATTGATGTCCTGGGCCACATATTTCATTATCCATCATCACTATTACTACAATGGTCATGTAATATTTGGACATGGTAGATTACTCTGACTTGACATGTTTCACTCTGAATTGGTACATCATAGTGCTGTTAAAATCATTAATATATAAGCAATAATTTAGATGTACTGCAGAAGTAGATCAGGCTGTTTCTTTGACACTGAGTAAAAAAAAAAGTTTTCACCTGCCTACTTAACTCCATGTTAAGAGACCTCATTTCTTTTTTTTTAAAACATGTTACTATATAAAGCGATGTTCACTTGTACTTATAGAGCAAGGGCTATATAAAATTACATATGGAAAACCTTTCTAGCTGTAGAAATTATAGAACTTGTTAGTTACGATTGTCAGAGATTAATATGT